>NW_027008791.1:0-24887 GCF_036934945.1 Oncorhynchus masou masou
CTGTACTGGTACGAATCTACTTCTCACACCCACTCCTCTCAGTCCCTCCCTCTGTACTGGTACGAATCTACTTCTCACACCACTCCTCTCAGTCCCTCCCTCTGTACTGGTACGAATCTACTTCTCACACCACTCCTCTCAGTCCCTCCCTCTATTGGTACGAATCTACTTCACCCTCTCAGTCCCTCCTGTACTGGTACGAATCTACTTCACACCCTCCTCTCAGTCCCTCCTCTGTACTGGTACGAATCTACTTCTCACACCCTCCTCTCAGTCCCTCCCTCTGTACTGGTACGAATCTACTTCTCACCCCTCCTCTCAGTCCCTCCCTCTGTACTGGTACGAATCTACTACACCCCTCCTCTCAGTCCCTCCCCCTCTGTACTGGTACGAATCTACTTCTCACACCCCCTCTCCAGTCCCTCCCTCTGTACTGGTACGAATCTACTTCTCACACCTCCTCCTCTCAGTCCCTCCTCTGTACCTGGTACGAATCTACTTCTCACACCACTCCTCTCAGTCCCTCCCTCTGTACTGGCATGAATCTACTTCTCACACCACTCCTCTCCAGTCCCTCCCTCTGTACTGGTACGAATCTACTTCTCACACCACTCCTCTCAGAATCCTCCCTCTGTACTGGTACGAATCTACTTCTCACCACTCCTCTCAGTCCCTCCCTCTGTACTGGTAGTCGAATCTACTTCTCACACCACTCCTCTCAGTCCCTCCTCTGTAGATCTGGTACGAATCTACTTCTCACACCACTCCTCTCAGTCCCTCCTCTGTACTGGTACGAATCTACTTCTCACACCACTCCTCTCAGTCCCTCCCTCTGTACTGGTACGAATCTACTTCTCACACCACTCCTCTCAGTCCCTCCCTCTGTACTGGTACGAATCTACTTCTCACACCACTCCTCTCAGTCCCTCCCTCTGTACTGGTACGAATCTACTTCTCACACCACTCCTCTCAGTCCCTCCCTCTGTACTGGTACGAATCTACTTCTCACACCACTCCTCTCAGTCCCTCCCTCTGTACTGGTACGAATCTACTTCTCACACCACTCCTCTCAGTCCCTCCCTCTGTACTGGTACGAATCTACTTCTCACCCACTCTCTCAGTCCCTCCCTCTGTACTGGTACGAATCTACTTCTCACACCACTCCTCTCAGTCCCTCCCTCTGTACTGGTACGAATCTACTTCTCACACCACTCCTCTCAGTCCCTCCCTCTGTACTGGTACGACTCTACTTCTCACACCACTCTCTCAGTCCCTCCCTCTGTACTGGTACGAATCTACTTCTCACACCACTCCTCTCAGTCCCTCCCTCTGTACTGGTACGAATCTACTTCTCACACCACTCCTCTCAGTCCCTCCCTCTGTACTGGTACGAATCTACTTCTCACACCACTCCTCTCAGAATCATCTCCCTCTGTACTGGTACGAATCTACTTCTCACACCCCTCCTCTCAGTCCCTCCCTCTTGACCCATCTTCCTCTACTTTCTTCACTGCCTCAACATATGACAACTTCTGCTCTACTCTGACCCTGGAAACCTCAACCTGTCTCTCTCTCTCTCTCACGGGACGTCTCTGATCCTGGAAACCTCAACCTGTCTCTCTCTCTCTCACACGGACGTCTCTGATCCTGGAAACCTCAACCTGTCTCTCTCTCTCACACGGGACGTCTCTGATCCTGGAAACCTCTACCTGTCTCTCTCTCTCTCACGGGACGTCTCTGACCCTGGAAACCTCTACCTGTCTCTCTCTCACACACGGGACGTCTGACCCTGGAAACCTCAACCTGTCTCTCTCTCTCTCTCACACGGGACGTCTCTGATCCTGGAAACCTGAACCTGTCTCTCTCTCTCTAATGGACGTCTCTGATCCTGGAAACCTCAACCTGTCTCTCTCACACACGGGACGTCTCTGATCCTGGAAACCTCAACCTGTCTCTCTCTCTCCCACGGACGTCTCTGATCCTGGAAACCTCAACCTGTCTCTCTCTCACACAGGACGTCTCTGATCCTGGAAACCTCAACCTGTCTCTCTCTCTCACACACGGACGTCTCTGATCCTGGAAACCTCAACCTGTCTCTCTCTCTCACGTGGGACGTCTCTGATCCTGGAAACCTCAACCTGTCTCTCTCTCTCACACGGACGTCTCTGACCCTGGAAACCTCAACCTGTCTCTCTCTCACACGGGACGTCTCTGACCCCTGGAAACCTCAACCTGTCTCTCTCTCACACACGACGTCTGATCCTGGAACCCTCAACCTGTCTCTCTCTCTCTCACACGGGACGTCTCTGATCCTGGAAACCTCAACCTGTCTCTCTCACGTGGGGCGTCTCTGATCCTGGAAACCTCAACCTGTCTCTCTCTCTCACACGGACGTCTCTGATCCTGGAAACCTCAACCTGTCTCTCTCTCTCACACGGACGTCTCTGACCCTGGAAACCCAACCTGTCTCTCTCTCTCTCCACGGCCCGTCTCTGATCCTGGAAACCTCAACCTGTCTCTCTCTCCACGTGGGACGTCTCTGATCCTGGAAACCTCAACCTGTCTCTCTCTCACACGGGACGTCTCTGACCCTGAAACCTCAACCTGTCTCTCTCTCACACACGGGACGTCTGATCCTGGAAACCTCAACCTGTCTCTCTCTCTCACACGGGACGTCTCTGATCCTGGAAACCTGTGTGGCTCAGTCGGTAGAGCATGGCGCTTGCAACGCCAACCGTCGTGGGTTCGATTCCACTGGGGCCACCCATATGTAAAAGTAGTGGCCCCAGGCCGACTTGTAAGTCGCTTTGGACAAAAGCGTCTGCTAAATGGGATATATTATTATTATTATTATTAAACCTCAACCTGTCTCTCTCTCTCACGTGGGACGTCTCTGATCCTGGAAACCTCAACCTGTCTCTCTCTCTCTCACACGGGACGTCTCTGACCCTGGAAACCTCAACCTGTCTCTCTCTCACACGGGACGTCTCTGACCCTGGAAACCTCAACCTGTCTCTCTCTCTCACACGGGACGTCTCTGATCCTGGAAACCTCAACCTGTCTCTCTCTCTCTCACACGGGACGTCTCTGACCTGGAAACCTCTACCTGTCTCTCTCTCACACGGGACGTCTCTGATCCTGGAAACCTCAACCTGTCTCTCTCTCTCTCCACGGGAATTCTCTGATCCCCAGCTCCATGGGCACCCTACAATTAACACATGCCACTACTTTCCCCAATGGTATACATTCCCTTCGTCTCATGCCCTTCGACACACTGCTACCACATAGAACCTCCCTCCTATACACTGCTACCACATAGGAACCTCCGTCCTACACACTGCTACCACATAGGAACCTCTAGGAACCTCCCTCTTACACACTGCTACCACATAGGAACCTCCCTCCTACACACTGCTATCACATAGGAACCTCCCTCCTACACACTGCTACCACATAGGAACCTCCCTCCTACACACTGCTACCACATAGGAACCTCCCCCTCTTACACACTGCTACCACATAGGAACCTCCCTCCTACACACTGCTACCACATAGGAACCTCCCTCCTACACACTGCTACTACATAGGAACCTCCCTCCCTATACACTGCTACCACATAGGAACCTCCCTCCCTACACTGCTACTATATAGGAACCTCCCTCCTACACACTGCTACCACATAGGAACCTCCTCCTACACACTGCTACCACATAGGAACCTCCCTCCTACACACTGCTACCACATAGGAACCTCCCTCCTACACACTGCTACCACATAGGAACCTCCCTCCAACACACTGCTACCACATAGGAACCTCCCTCCTACACACTGCTACCACATAGGAACCTCTAGGAACCTCCCTCCAACACACTGCTACCACATAGGAACCTCCCTCCAACACACTGCTACCACATAGGAACCTCTAGGAACCTCCCTCCAACACACTGCTACCACATAGGAACCTCCCTCCTACACACTGCTACCACATAGGAACCTCCTCCTACACACTGCTACCACATAGGAACCTCCCTCCAACACACTGCTACCACATAGGAACCTCCCTCCAACACACTGCTACCACATAGGAACCTCCCTCCAACACACTGCTACCACATAGGAACCTCTAGGAACCTCCCTCCAACACACTGCTGCCACATAGGAACCTCCCTCTTACACACTGCTACCACATAGGAACCTTCCTCCTACACACTGCTACCACATAGGAACCTCCCTCCTACACACTGCTACTACATAGGAACACTCCCTCCTACACACTGCTACCACATAGGAACCTCCCTCTTACACACTGCTGCCAAAATTTAAAATTATCCTCTCTGAGTCCCTCCTATCCCTCTCTGAGTCCCTCCTATCCTCTCTGAGTCCCTCCTATCCTCTCTGAGTCCCTCCTATCCTCTCTGAGTCCCTCCTATCCTCTCTGAGTCCCTCCTATCCTCTCTGAGTCCCTCTTATCCTCTCTGAGTCCCTCCTATCCTCTCTGGAGTCCCTCCCTATCCTCTCTGAGTCCCTCTTATCCTCTCTGAGTCCTCTATCCTCTCTGAGTCCCTCTTATCCTCTCTGAGTCCCTCTTATCCTCTCTGAGTCCCTCTTATCCTCTCTGAGTCCCTCTTATCCTCTCTGAGTCCCTCTTATCCTCTCTGAGTCCTCCTATCCTCTCTGAGTCCCTCCTATCCTCTCTGAGTCCCTCTTATCCTCTCTGAGTCCCTCCTATCCTCTCTGAGTCCTCCTATCCTCTCTGAGTCCCTCCTATCCTCTCTGAGTCCCTCCTATCCTCTCTGAGTCCCTCCTATCCTCTCTGAGTCCCTCCTATCCTCTCTGAGTCCCTCTCCTATCCTCTCTGAGTCCCTCCCTATCCTCTCTGAGTCCCTCCTATCCTCTCTGAGTCCCTCTTATCCTCTCTGAGTCCCTCTTATCCTCTCTGAGTCCCTCTTATCCTCTCTGAGTCCCTCTTATCCTCTCTGAGTCCCTCTTATCCTCTCTGAGTCCCTCTTATCCTCTCTGAGTCCCTCTTATCCTCTCTGAGTCCCTCTTATCCTCTCTGAGTCCCTCTTATCCTCTCTGAGTCCCTCTTATCCTCTCTGAGTCCCTCTTATCCTCTCTGAGTCCCTCTTATCCTCTCTGAGTCCCTCTTATCCTCTGAGTCCCTCTTATCCTCTGAGTCCCTCTTATCCTCTGAGTCCTCTTATCCTCTCTGAGTCCCTCTTATCCTCTCTGGAGTCCTCTTATCCTCTCTGAGTCCCTCTTATCCTCTCTGAGTCCCTCTTATCCTCTCTGAGTCCCTCTTATCCTCTCTGAGTCCCTCTTATCCTCTCTGAGTCCCTCTTATCCTCTCTGAGTCCCTCTTATCCTCTCTGAGTCCCTCTTATCCTCTCTGAGTCCCTCTTATCCTCTCTGAGTCCCTCTTATCCTCTCTGAGCCTCTCTATCCTCTCTGAGCCTCTCTGAGTCCCTCGAGCCTCTCTCTGTACCTGGCATCCACCAAATACTGCATTGTGTTCTCCCCCCACAGTTACAGCACTTAACCTTCCCATGCTTCCTCATTCCCTGTAACCACGTGTTCCTCCACACTTGGCACGTCTTTTCTTTTCCTTTCCACTGAGCAGCGACATGTCCCATTCTTTGGCATTTAAAACACTGCAGTGCATTATGGGACAAATTCTCTTGAACATTGAAAGCTAAGGAATCCTTTCTGTTGAGGCAACAAAAAACCAACAACCTCATCTTTCACTGACAGGCTTTCACTTCCTTGTGTCTTTCGTTCGTACCGATCAATCTGTTGCTTTCCGTCACTCTGCCTCGCTTCACATTGGTCTTTAATATCACACATCCAGGCCCGCATCTCATCACGGCTGTGATTGGTAGTCCCCTAGGGTGGCGCGCAATGGGCCCAGCGTCGTCCGGGTTTGGCACTGTTCCGAGGCCGTCATTGTAAATAAGAATTTGTTCTTTAACTGACTTTCCTAGTTAAAATAAAGGTTTAAATAAAATAAAAATCCTCTACCTAGTATAAGAACCAGAGACATGACCGTTAACGTGTTGACTCTCTCCTCTACCTAGTATAAGAACCAGAGACATGACTGTTAACGTGTTGACTCTCTCCTCTACCTAGTATAAGAACCAGAGACATGACCGTTAACGTGTTGACTCTCTCCTCTACCTAGTATAAGAACCAGAGACATGACCGTTAACGTGTTGACTCTCTCCTCTACCTAGTATAAGAACCAGAGACATGACCGTTAACGTGTTGACTCTCTCCTCTACCTAGTATAAGAACCAGAGACATGACCGTTAACGTGTTGACTCTCTCCTCTACCTAGTATAAGAACCAGAGACATGACCGTTAACGTGTTGACTCTCTCCTCTACCTAGTATAAGAACCAGAGACATGACCGTTAACGTGTTGACTCTCCTCTACCTAGTATAAGAACCAGAGACATGACCGTTAACGTGTTGACTCTCTCCTCTACCTAGTATAAGAACCAGAGACATGACCGTTAACGTGTTGACTCTCTCCTCTACCTAGTATAAGAACCAGAGACATGACCGTTAACGTGTTGACTCTCTCCTCTACCTAGTATAAGAACCAGAGACATGACCGTTAACGTGTTGACTCTCTCCTCTACCTAGTATAAGAACCAGAGACATGACCGTTAACGTGTTGACTCTCTCCTCTACCTAGTATAAGAACCAGAGACATGACCGTTAACGTGTTGACTCTCTCCTCTACCTAGTATAAGAACCAGAGACATGACCGTTAACGTGTTGACTCTCTCCTCTACCTAGTATAAGAACCAGAGACATGTTGACTCTCTCCTCTACCTAGTATAAGAACCAGAGACATGACCGTTAACGTGTTGACTCTCTCCTCTACCTAGTATAAGAACCAGAGACATGACCGTTAACGTGTTGACTCTCTCCTCTACCTAGTATAAGAACCAGAGACATGACCGTTAACGTGTTGACTCTCTCCTCTACCTAGTATAAGAACCAGAGACATGACCGTTAACGTGTTGACTCTCTCCTCTACCTAGTATAAGAACCAGAGACATGACTGTTAACGTGTTGACTCTCTCCTCTACCTAGTATAAGAACCAGGGACATGACCGTTAACGTGTTGACTCTCTCCTCTACCTAGTATAAGAACCAGAGACATGACCGTTAACGTGTTGACTCTCTCTCTACCTAGTATAAGAACCAGAGACATGACCGTTAACGTGTTGACTCTCTCCTCTACCTAGTATAAGAACCAGAGACATGACTGTTAACGTGTTGACTCTCTCCTCTACCTAGTATAAGAACCAGAGACATGACCGTTAACGTGTTGACTCTCTCCTCTACCTAGTATAAGAACCAGAGACATGACCGTTAACGTGTTGACTCTCTCTCTACCTAGTATAAGAACCAGAGACATGACCGTTAACGTGTTGACTCTCTCCTCTACCTAGTATAAGAACCAGAGACATGACCGTTAACGTGTTGACTCTCTCCCCTCTACCTAGTATAAGAACCAGAGACATGACCGTTAACGTGTTGACTCTCTCCTCTACCTAGTATAAGAACCAGAGACATGACCGTTAACGTGTTGACTCTCTCCTCTACCTAGTATAAGAACCAGAGACATGACCGTTAACGTGTTGACTCTCTCCTCTACCTAGTATAAGAACCAGAGACATGACTGTTAACGTGTTGACTCTCTCCTCTACCTAGTATAAGAACCAGAGACATGACCGTTAACGTGTTGACTCTCTCCTCTACCTAGTATAAGAACCAGAGACATGACCGTTAACGTGTTGACTCTCTCCTCTACCTAGTATAAGAACCAGAGACATGACCGTTAACGTGTTGACTCTCTCCTCTACCTAGTATAAGAACCAGAGACATGACCGTTAACGTGTTGACTCTCTCCTCTACCTAGTATAAGAACCAGAGACATGACCGTTAACGTGTTGACTCTCCCTCTACCTAGTATAAGAACCAGTAGACCCTCTATAACAGACCCAGTGGACCCTCTATAACAGAACCAGTGGACCCTCTATAACAGACCCTCTATAACAGACCCAGTAGACCCTCTATAACAGAACCAGTAGACCCTCTATAACAGACCCTCTATAACAGACCCTCTATAACAGACCCTCTATAACAGAACCAGTGGACCCTCTATAACAGACCCAGTGGACCCTCTATAACAGACCCTCTATAACAGACCCTCTATAACAGAACCAGTAGACCCTCTATAACAGACCCTCTATAACAGACCCTCTATAACAGAACCAGTAGACCCTCTATAACAGACCCTCTATAACAGACCCTCTATAACAGACCCTCTATAACAGAACCAGTAGACCCTCTATAACAGACCCTCTATAACAGACCCTCTATAACAGAACCAGTAGACCCTCTATAACAGACCCTCTATAACAGACCCTCTATAACAGAACCAGTAGACCCTCTATAACAGACCCTCTATAACAGACCCTCTATAACAGACCCTCTATAACAGACCCAGTAGACCCTCTATAACAGACCCTCTATAACAGAACCAGTAGACCCTCTATAACAGACCCTCTATAACAGAACCAGTAGACCCTCTATAACAGACCCTCTATAACAGACCCTCTATATCAGACCCTCTATAACAGAACCAGTAGACCCTCTATAACAGACCCTCTATAACAGACCCTCTATAACAGACCCTCTATAACAGACCCTCTATAACAGAACCAGTAGACCCTCTATAACAGACCCTCTATAACAGACCCTCTATAACAGACCCAGTAGACCCTCTATAACAGACCCTCTATAACAGACCCTCTATAACAGACCCTCTATAACAGACCCTCTATAACAGACCCTCTATAACAGACCCAGTAGACCCTCTATAACAGACCCAGTGGACCCTCTATAACAGACCCTCTATAACAGACCCTCTATAACAGACCCTCTATAACAGACCCTCTATAACAGACCCTCTATAACAGAACCAGTAGACCCTCTATAACAGACCCTCTATAACAGACCCTCTATAACAGACCCAGTAGACCCTCTATAACAGACCCTCTATAACAGACCCTCTATAACAGACCCTATATAACAGACCCTCTATAACAGACCCACTATAACAGACCCTCTATAACAGAACCAGTAGACCCTCTATAACAGACCCTCTATAACAGACCCTCTATAACAGACCCTCTATAACAGAACCAGTGGACCCTCTATAACAGACCCACTATAACAGACCCTCTATAACAGACCCTCTATAACAGACCCTCTATAACAGACCCTCTATAACAGACCCTCTATAACAGTGATACACAAACACACTCCGACACACTTTCAGAGATCTGATGACAATAAAGGACAATACTAGTTATGGTGTATTTTGACGTACGTGTGTGTGTGTGTGTGTGTGTGTGTGTGTGTGTGTGTGTGTGTGTGTGTGTGTGTGTGTGTGTGTGTGTGTGTGTGTGTGTGTGTGTGTGTGTGTGTGTGTGTTTCCCAGGAGGGCTTCGACAAGGCCCTGGAGGAGGCAGTAGATAAGCTGGTGGTGGTGGACTTCACAGCCACGTGGTGTGGCCCCTGTCAGAGCATCGCTCCTTTCTTCAAGGTGACCTTCTAATGCACCTTGTATTTAAATAGGAGATACTTACTGCACTTTCTACTGGGTGTTGGGGTGTTGGTCTGTTTTGGAACGGGATGTGGAGTTAAACTTATCTGACTTAATTTCCCTCTTCTCTCTCTCCCTGTCTCTCTCCCTGTCTCTCTCTCCCCGTCTCTCTCTGTCTCTCTCTCTCCCTGTCTCTCTCTCGCTCTCTCTCTCGCTCTCTCTCTCGCTCTCTCTCTCGCTGTCTCTCTCGCTCTGTCTCTCTCTGTCTCTTTCTCTCTCTGTCTCTCTCTCGCTCTGTATCTCGCTCTCTGTCTGTCTCTGTCTCTCTGTCTCTCTCTCTCTCTGTCTCTCTGTCTCTCTCTCTGTCTCTCTCTCTCTGTCTCTGTCTCTGTCTCTCTCTCTCTCTCTGTCTCTCTCTCTCTGTCTCTGTCTCTCTCACTCTCTCTTTGTCTCTCTGTCTCTGTCTCTCTCTCTCTCTGTCTCTCTCTCTCTCTCTGTCTCCAGGGTCTGTCTGAGAATTATCAGAGTGTGGTCTTCCTGAAGGTTGACGTGGACGACGCACCGGTGAGCAACAGATCTGGGATCAGCCATCTGCCCTTAACCACAGCCTTTATCCATACAGCAACAATATTAACAGATCTGGGATCAGCCATCTGCCCTTAACCACAGCCTTTATCCATACAGCAACAATATTAACAGATCTGGGATCAGCCATCTGCCCTTAACCACAGCCTTTATCCATACAGCAAAGGGTATTAACAGATCTGGGATCAGCCATCTGCCCTTAATCACAGCCTTTATCCATACAGCAACAATATCAACAGATCTGGGATCAGCCATCTGCCCTTAATCACAGCCTTTATCCATACAATATTAACAGATCTGGGATCAGCCATCTGCCCTTAATCACAGCCTTTATCCATACAATATTAACAGATCTGGGATCAGCCATCTGCCCTTAATCACAGCCTTTATCCATACAGCAACAATATTAACAGATCTGGGATCAGCCATCTGCCCTTAACCACAGCCTTTATCCATACAGTATTAACAGATCTGGGATCAGCCATCTGCCCTTAATCACAGCCTTTATCCATACAGTATTAACAGATCTGGGATCAGCCATCTGCCCTTAATCACAGCCTTTATCCATACAGCAACAATATTAACAGATCTGGGATCAGCCATCTGCCCTTAACCACAGCCTTTATCCATACAGTATTAACAGATCTGGGATCAGCCATCTGCCCTTAATCACAGCCTTTATCCATACAGCAACAATATTAACAGATCTGGGATCAGCCATCTGCCCTTAATCACAGCCTTTATCCATACAGCAACAGTATTAACAGATCTGGGATCAGCCATCTGCCCTTAATCACAGCCTTTATCCATACAGCAACAATATTAACAGATCTGGGATCAGCCATCTGCCCTTAACCACAGCCTTTATCCATACAGCAACAATATTAACAGATCTGGGATCAGCCATCTGCCCTTAACCACAGCCTTTATCCATACAGCAACAATATTAACAGATCTGGGATCAGCCATCTGTCCTTAACCACAGCCTTTATCCATACAGCAAAGGGTATCAACAGATCTGGGATCAGCCATCTGCCCTTAACCACAGCCTTTATCCATACAGCAACAATATTAACAGATCTGGGATCAGCCATCTGCCCTTAACCACAGCCTTTATCCATACAGTATCAACAGATCTGGGATCAGCCATCTGCCCTTAACCACAGCCTTTATCCATACAGCAACAATATTAACAGATCTGGGATCAGCCATCTGCCCTTAACCACAGCCTTTATCCATACAGCAACAATATTAACAGATCTGGGATCAGCCATCTGTCCTTAACCACAGCCTTTATCCATACAGCAACAATATTAACAGATCTGGGATCAGCCATCTGCCCTTAACCACAGCCTTTATCCATACAGTATCAACAGATCTGGGATCAGCCATCTGCCCTTAACCACAGCCTTTATCCATACAGCAACAATATCAACAGATCTGGGATCAGCCATCTGCCCTTAATCACAGCCTTTATCCATACAGCAAAGGGTATTAACAGATCTGGGATCAGCCATCTGCCCTTAACCACAGCCTTTATCCATACAGTATCAACAGATCTGGGATCAGCCATCTGCCCTTAACCACAGCCTTTATCCATACAGCAACAATATCAACAGATCTGGGATCAGCCATCTGCCCTTAATCACAGCCTTTATCCATACAGCAACAATATCAACAGATCTGGGATCAGCCATCTGCCCTTAATCACAGCCTTTATCCATACAGTATCAACAGATCTGGGATCAGCCATCTGCCCTTAACCACAGCCTTTATCCATACAGCAACAATATTAACAGATCTGGGATCAGCCATCTGCCCTTAACCACAGCCTTTATCCATACAGCAACAGTATCAACAGATCTGGGATCAGCCATCTGCCCTTAACCACAGCCTTTATCCATACAGCAACAATATTAACAGATCTGGGATCAGCCATCTGCCCTTGACCACAGCCTTTATCCATACAGCAACAATATTAACAGATCTGGGATCAGCCATCTGCCCTTAACCACAGCCTTTATCCATACAGCAACAATATTAACAGATCTGGGATCAGCCATCTGCCCTTAACCACAGCCTTTATCCATACAGCAACAATATCAACAGATCTGGGATCAGCCATCTGCCCTTAATCACAGCCTTTATCCATACAGCAACAATATTAACAGATCTGGGATCAGCCATCTGCCCTTAACCACAGCCTTTATCCATACAGCAACAGTATCAACAGATCTGGGATCAGCCATCTGCCCTTAACCACAGCCTTTATCCATACAGCAACAATATTAACAGATCTGGGATCAGCCATCTGCCCTTAATCACAGCCTTTATCCATACAGCAACAGTATCAACAGATCTGGGATCAGCCATCTGCCCTTAACCACAGCCTTTATCCATACAGCAAAGGGTATTAACAGATCTGGGATCAGCCATCTGCCCTTAACCACAGCCTTTATCCATACAGCAACAATATCAACAGATCTGGGATCAGCCATCTGCCCTTAACCACAGCCTTTATCCATACAGTATCAACAGATCTGGGATCAGCCATCTGCCCTTAACCACAGCCTTTATCCATACAGCAACAATATTAACAGATCTGGGATCAGCCATCTGCCCTTAACCACAGCCTTTATCCATACAGCAACAATATTAACAGATCTGGGATCAGCCATCTGCCCTTAACCACAGCCTTTATCCATACAGCAACAATATTAACAGATCTGGGATCAGCCATCTGCCCTTAATCACAGCCTTTATCCATACAGCAACAATATCAACAGATCTGGGATCAGCCATCTGCCCTTAATCACAGCCTTTATCCATACAGCAAAGGGTATTAACAGATCTGGGATCAGCCATCTGCCCTTAACCACAGCCTTTATCCATACAGCAACAATATTAACAGATCTGGGATCAGCCATCTGCCCTTAACCACAGCCTTTATCCATACAGCAACGGTATTAACAGATCTGGGATCAGCCATCTGCCCTTAATCACAGCCTTTATCCATACAGCAACAATATCAACAGATCTGGGATCAGCCATCTGCCCTTAATCACAGCCTTTATCCATACAGCAACAATATCAACAGATCTGGGATCAGCCATCTGCCCTTAACCACAGCCTTTATCCATACAGCAACAATATCAACAGATCTGGGATCAGCCATCTGCCCTTAACCACAGCCTTTATCTATACAGCAACAATATCAACAGATCTGGGATCAGCCATCTGCCCTTAATCACAGCCTTTATCCATACAGCAACAATATCAACAGATCTGGGATCAGCCATCTGCCCTTAACCACAGCCTTTATCCATACAATATCAACAGATCTGGGATCAGCCATCTGCCCTTAACCACAGCCTTTATCTATACAGCAACAATATCAACAGATCTGGGATCAGCCATCTGCCCTTAACCACAGCCTTTATCCATACAGCAACAATATTAACAGATCTGGGATCAGCCATCTGCCCTTAACCACAGCCTTTATCCATACAGTATCAACAGATCTGGGATCAGCCATCTGCCCTTAACCACAGCCTTTATCCATACAGCAACAATATTAACAGATCTGGGATCAGCCATCTGCCCTTAACCACAGCCTTTATCCATACAGCAACAGTATCAACAGATCTGGGATCAGCCATCTGCCCTTAACCACAGCCTTTATCCATACAGTATCAACAGATCTGGGATCAGCCATCTGCCCTTAACCACAGCCTTTATCCATACAGCAACAATATTAACAGATCTGGGATCAGCCATCTGCCCTTAACCACAGCCTTTATCCATACAGCAACAATATTAACAGATCTGGGATCAGCCATCTGCCCTAACCACAGCCTTTATCCATACAGCAACAATATTAACAGATCTGGGATCAGCCATCTGCCCTTAACCACAGCCTTTATCCATACAGCAACAATATTAACAGATCTGGGATCAGCCATCTGCCCTTAATCACAGCCTTTATCCATACAGCAACAGTATCAACAGATCTGGGATCAGCCATCTGCCCTTAACCACAGCCTTTATCCATACAATATTAACAGATCTGGGATCAGCCATCTGCCCTTAACCACAGCCTTTATCCATACAGCAACAATATCAACAGATCTGGGATCAGCCATCTGCCCTTAATCACAGCCTTTATCCATACAGCAACAGTATCAACAGATCTGGGATCAGCCATCTGCCCTTAACCACAGCCTTTATCCATACAGCAACAGTATTAACAGATCTGGGATCAGCCATCTGCCCTTAACCACAGCCTTTATCCATACAGCAACAATATTAACAGATCTGGGATCAGCCATCTGCCCTTAACCACAGCCTTTATCCATACAGCAACAATATTAACAGATCTGGGATCAGCCATCTGCCCTTAACCACAGCCTTTATCCATACAGCAACAATATTAACAGATCTGGGATCAGCCATCTGCCCTTAACCACAGCCTTTATCCATACAGCAACAGTATCAACAGATCTGGGATCAGCCATCTGCCCTTAACCACAGCCTTTATCCATACAGCAACAATATCAACAGATCTGGGATCAGCCATCTGCCCTTAATCACAGCCTTTATCCATACAGCAACAATATTAACAGATCTGGGATCAGCCATCTGCCCTTAACCACAGCCTTTATCCATACAGTATCAACAGATCTGGGATCAGCCATCTGCCCTTAACCACAGCCTTTATCCATACAGCAACGGTATCAACAGATCTGGGATCAGCCATCTGCCCTTAACCACAGCCTTTATCCATACAGCAACAGTATCAACAGATCTGGGATCAGCCATCTGCCCTTAACCACAGCCTCTTATCCATACAGCAACAATATCAACAGATCTGGGATCAGCCATCTGCCCTTAACCACAGCCTTTATCCATACAGCAACAATATTAACAGATCTGGGATCAGCCATCTGCCCTTAATCACAGCCTTTATCCATACAGCAACAATATTAACAGATCTGGGATCAGCCATCTGCCCTTAACCACAGCCTTTATCCATACAGCAACAATATCAACAGATCTGGGATCAGCCATCTGCCCTTAACCACAGCCTTTATCCATACAGCAACAATATTAACAGATGTGATGGTCTGATGTAACTAACTTGTCATTCTCTGTCCTTTCCCTCTCTTTCTCTGTTGCTCTTGGTCCTCTGGCCCTTCTCTTTCTCTCTCTCCTCACTCGCTCTCCTTCTATCTCTCTGTCCCCCTCTCTCTCCTTCTATCTCTCTGTCCCCCTCTCTCTCTCTCTTGTTCTGTTTCTCTCTTTCCTCCCTGTCTGTCTTTGTCTCTGTCTCAACCTCCTCCCTGTCTGTCCTTGTCTCTGTCTCCCCCTCCTCCCTCTCTGCCCTTGTCTCTGTCTCCCCCTCCTCCCTCTCTGTCCTTGTCTCTGTCTCCCCCTCCTCCCTCTCTGTCCTTGTCTCTGTCTCCCCCTCCTCCCTCTCTGTCCTTGTCTCTGTCTCCCCCTCCTCCCTGTCTGTCCTTGTCTCTGTCTCTCCCCCTCCTCCCCCCTCTCTGTCCTTGTCTCTGTCTCCCCCTCCTCCCTCTCTGTCCTTGTCTCTGTCTCCCCTCCTCCCTCTCTGTCCTTGTCTCTGTCTCCCCCTCCTCCCTCTCTGTCCTTGTCTCTGTCTCCCCCTCCTCCCCCCCTCTCTGTCCTTGTCTCTGTCTCCCCCTCCTCCCCCCCTCTCTGTCCTTGTCTCTGTCTCCCCCTCCTCCCTCTCTGTCCTTGTCTCTGTCTCCCCTCCTCCCTCTCTGTCCTTGTCTCTGTCTCCCCCTCCTCCCTCTCTGTCCTTGTCTCTTTCCCCTCCTCCCTCTCTGTCCTTGTCTCTGTCTCCCCCCCTCCCTCTCTGTCCTTGTCTCTGTCTCCCCCTCCTTCCTCTGTCCTTGTCTCTGTCTCCCCCTCCTCCCTCTCTGTCCTTGTCTCTGTCTCCCCCTCCCCCTCTCTGTCCTTGTCTCTGTCTCCCCTCCTCCCTCTCTGTCCTTGTCTCTGTCTCCCCCTCCTCCCTCTCTGTCCTTGTCTCTGTCTCCCCCTCCTCCCTCTCTGTCCTTGTCTCTGTCTCCCCCTCCTCCCTCTCTGTCCTTGTCTCTGTCTCCCCCTCCTCCCTCTCTGTCCTTGTCTCTGTCTCCCCCTCCTTCCTCTCTGTCCTTGTCTCTGTCTCCCCCTCCTCCCTCTCTGTCCTTGTCTCTGTCTCCCCCTCCTCCCTCTCTGTCCTTGTCTCTGTCTCCCCCTCCTCCCTCTCTGTCCTTGTCTCTGTCTCCCCCTCCTCCCTCTCTGTCCTTGTCTCTGTCTCCCCCTCCTCCCTCTCTGCCCTTGTCTCTGTCTCCCCCTCCTCCCTCCCTCTCCAGGATGTGGCCAGTTTCTGTGACATCAAGTGTATGCCAACATTCCACTTCTACAAGAACCAGAAGAAGGTAGGAGGAGTCTGCTGGTAGTCTTAAAGAGACAGTTCCTAATTTTAACTAGAAGGTAGGAGGAGTCTGCTGGTAGTCTTAAAGAGACAGTTCCTAATTTTAACTAGAAGGTAGGAGGAGTCTGCTGGTAGTCTTAAAGAGACAGTTCCTAATTTTAACTAGAAGAAGGTAGGAGGAGTCTGCTGGTAGTCTTAAAGAGACAGTTCCTAATTTTAACTAGAAGAAGGTAGGAGGAGTCTGCTGGTAGTCTTAAAGAGACAGTTCCTAATTTTAACTAGAAGAAGGTAGGAGGAGTCTGCTGGTAGTCTTAAAGAGACAGATCCTAATTTGAACTAGAAGAAGGTAGGAGGAGTCTGCTGGTAGTCTTAAAGAGACAGATCCTAATTTGAACTAGAAGAAGGTAGGAGGAGTCTGCTGGTAGTCTTAAAGAGACAGATCCTAATTTTAACTAGAAGGTAGGAGGAGTCTGCTGGTAGTCTTAAAGAGACAGATCCTAATTTTAACTAGAAGGTAGGAGGAGTCTGCTGGCAGTCTTAAAGAGACAGATCCTAATTTTAACTAGAAGGTAGGAGGAGTCTGCTGGTAGTCTTAAAGAGACAGTTCTTAATTTTAACTAGAAGAAGGTAGGAGGAGTCTGCTGGTAGTCTTAAAGAGACCGTTCCTAATTTGAACTAGAAGGTAGGAGGAGTCTGCTGGCAGTCTTAAAGAGACAGTTCCTAATTTTAACTAGAAGGTAGGAGGAGTCTGCTGGTAGTCTTAAAGAGACAGTTCCTAATTTTAACTAGAAGGTAGGAGGAGTCTGCTGGTAGTCTTAAAGAGACAGTTCCTAATTTGAACTAGAAGAAGGTAGGAGGAGTCTGCTGGTAGTCTTAAAGAGACAGTTCCTAATTTTAACTAGAAGAAGGGAGGAGTCTGCTGGTAGTCTTAAAGAGACAGTTCCTAATTTAAACCAGAAGAAGGGAGGAGTCTGCTGGTAGTCTTAAAGAGACAGTTCCTAATTTTAACTAGAAGGTAGGAGGAGTCTGCTGGTAGTCTTAAAGAGACAGTTCCTAATTTTAACTAGATGAAGGTAGGAGGAGTCGGCTGGTAGTCTTAAAGAGACAGTTCCTAATTTTAACTAGAAGGTAGGAGGAGTCGGCTGGTAGTCTTAAAGAGACAGTTCCTAATTTTAACTAGAAAGGTAGGAGGAGTCGGCTGGTAGTCTTAAAGAGACAGTTCCTAATTTTAACTAGAAGGTAGGAGGAGTCGGCTGGTAGTCTTAAAGAGACAGTTCCTAATTTTAACTAGAAGGTAGGAGGAGTCGGCTGGTAGTCTTAAAGAGACAGTTCCTAATTTTAACTAGAAGGTAGGAGGAGTCGGCTGGTAGTCTTAAAGAGACAGTTCCTAATTTTAACTAGAAGGTAGGAGGAGTCGGCTGGTAGTCTTAAAGAGACAGTTCCTAATTTTAACTAGAAGGTAGGAGGAGTCGGCTGGTAGTCTTAAAGAGACAGTTCTTAATTTTAACTAGAAGGTAGGAGGAGTCGGCTGGTAGTCTTAAAGAGACAGTTCCTAATTTTAACTAGAAGGTAGGAGGAGTCTGCTGGCAGTCTTAAAGTGGCAGTCAGCAGTTCCTAATTGTAAACCACTCTGTGACACATTCTGCTGTAAGAAGCTCTATGTAAACTGAGACTGGGAGACATGAGGTTGAGCGCTGTGTAAGCTACGGGGCAGGAAACGGCAGAGAAGTTTCCTCGCGCTTCACATCTCTTCGTTTGTTGTGGAAACGGACCCCATATCCCCATATTGTTTGTTTACTTCGTGCATCGCCGACTCTACTTATACATTACAATTGGTTGATTCATTGGTTGATTCATTTATTTGTTGGTTGTTTGATTTGATTCATTGATTGGTTAGGTGATTGATTCATTTATTTGTTGGTTGATTTGTTAAATAACTGATTTGATTCATTGATTGGTTAGGTGATTGATTCATTTATTTGTTGGTTGGTTGATTTGATTCATTGATTGGTTAGGTGGTTGATTCATTTATTTGTTGGTTGGTTGATTTGTTGAATAACTGATTTGATTCATTGATTGGTTAGGTGATTGATTCATTTATTTGTTGGTTGGTTGATTTGATTCATTGATTGGTTAGGTGGTTGATTCATTTATTTGTTGGTTGGTTGATTTGTTGAATAACTGATTTGATTCATTGATTGGTTAGGTGATTGATTCATTTATTTGTTGGTTGTTTGATTTGATTCATTGATTGGTTAGGTGATTGATTAATTTATTTGTTAGTTGGTAGATTTGTTAAATAACTGATTTGATTCATTGATTAGTTAAGCGATTGATTCATTTAGTTGTTGATTGGTGGATTTGTTGAATAACTAATTTGATTCATTGATTGGTTAGGTGATTGATTAATTTATTTGTTGGTTGGTTGGTTGATTGATTTGTTAAATAACTGATTTGATTCATTGATTGGTTCGGTGATTGATTGATAAATGTATTTGTTGATTGGTTGAATAACTGATTTGATTGGTTGTTGTGTTCCAGGTGGAGGAGTTCTCAGGGTCCAATCAGGCCAAACTGGAGGAGCTGGTCAACACTCACAAATAAACACACACCCGTCTGTCTCCTCTCCTCCCTCTCACCTGTCTGAGGACAGTTGTCTCCTCTCCAACTCTCCTCTGTCTCAATTCACCTGAGGATGCCCCAAAGCCTTCCACCCCCTCCTCAACTGATCTGACAGGACGCCCCAAAGCCTTCCACCCAATCCTCCCTTTCTCTTCCCCCAATCTACGTAGAATATGCCTTTCACCTTCCTCTGTTTTCCCTTCTCCCTGTCTCCCCCCCCCCCCCACCTCTGTCTCCCTCTCTCCCCCCCGGTCCCTCTCTCTCCCCCCGTCTCCCTCTCTCCCCGGTCCCTCTCTCTCCCCCCCGTCTCCCTCTCCCCCACCGGTCCCTCTCTCTGCCCCCATCTCCCTCTCCCCCACCCCGGTTTCTCTCTCCCCATCTCTCTCCCCCGTTTCTCTCTCCCCCGGTTTCTCTCTCCCTGTCTCTCCCCCCGTTTCTCTCTCCCCCCGTCTCTCTCCCCCCGGTTTCTCTCTCCCCCTCTCTCCTACCCAGGGATGGATCAATAATGTATAATAATAAACCATTTGTATTAAAATGCTTTTTCTCTTTCCTTAAACTTATATTTTCATGGATGTACATCGTGCTATAAATGTATAATTAGTCTAGTTTTTGTATTTGCTAAATCACTATTGGTTACATTCTACCATGTTATTACCACTGATAAAGATAAGACCGTCGAGCGTCCTTCTGTCTAACCTGGTTGTTGTGTCACACTGCCCTCTCCTGGTAGCACTGCAAAACATCACTAAATGAATTCATGAAATAAAATAAAAACATTCTTACCAGATAGAATATGAATTTATGGGCTGAACACTTGCATTACGTGTATTAAGCCTTTACATGACATAAATATAAACATATACTATAAACCTATATCTGTTGAACCCGCCCACTGTGTTGAAACAGGAAGTACATTTATACGGAAGTCGAGGAAGAAATGGACACGATCAGTCGAATGAAAATGTTTCTAAGGTTTGTAGCGTTCTTTTACAATTTAATATAGAAATGTTTTTTTTTATTTTTTTAGATAAGTTAGACTATTCAAGAGAAAGATGATTTAGGTGGTAAAACATCCGCAGAATTGTTCAATTATTACAATACTGATTTTCAACTTTCAATAATGATCGTTTTAGGGGGTGGGTATAACTTGTGGAACGTTCCAACAGGAAATATGTTCCAAAAACGTCGTAACAAATAACGCTGTAGGAATGGGGCACGATCAATTAACCTTGCTGCCGTATAGGCATCAACTCACCACGTAGTTTATTCTTAATGTTTGTCCATAGGCTACCAGAGAGAGGACAGACATTTTTCAGAATAAACGAGGTGGAGTTAAACACTTGATGAAATAGCCCCCCCCCCCCCCTACCCGGTATTTTATTCGGCCGCAATTGACTGTATGTGTAACTCTGTGTCGTTGTATGTGTCGAACTGCTTTGCTTTATCTTGGCCAGGTCGCAATTGTAAATGAGAACTTGTTCTCAACTTGCCTACCTGGTTAAATAAAGGTTAAATAAATAAATAAAATGCGTTGTTTGTTGGAAACCTTGTTATTTACGAAGTTTTTTGGGAACAGATTCCTGTTGGAAAGTTCCACAAATTATACCCACCCCGTTTTAGGCTTTATGCTTTATGCTGATTCCTAATGAAGTCGAGCAAGTAAAAGTGACATGCAACAAAAGGTAAATGAACTACCGGATAGTTAAATATTAAAATATAATATCGGGCTAAATGACGTGTTAAAAGTTTAAGATTGGGAGCTTTCTGGTTACACAGATCAGAAAGGCGGTGGTCCGTTCTGCTCACTTCAGGTGCACTCGATTTAACGTGTGCTGATGTGTTCAATGATTGTGGCGGCCATGTAGCCTAGTGGTTAGAGCGTTGGACTAGTAACCGGAAGTTCAAACCACCGTGCTGTCATTCTGCCCCTGAACAGGCAGTTAATCCACTGTTCCTAGGCCATTATTGAAAATAACAATTTGTTCTTAACTGACTTGCTTGGTAAAAAATAAATAAATAATGATTGTCAGCAAACGCAGCATTCGTCTTTAGCTACGTTGGGGATGCCGCACTAGGCTGTGGTGTGTACTGCATGAATTCAATATTTTAAACATGTGAGTTGCTTTACTGTGTGGTGGTACAAATGGAAGTACACACACAGACTCCAACTAGCTAGCTTTTAGCGAGTTGAAAAGCGAAGCGCATGTGTGTGAAGTATGGAAAATGCGGGCTAAATGTTACGGATGTGAAACGGCTAGCTTAGTTAGCGGTGGTGCGCGCTAAATATAGTGGTTCAATCGGTGACGTCACTTGCTCCGCGGCTTTTGTGGAGCGATGGGTAACGATGCTTCGTGGGTGACTGTTGTGCAGAGGGTCCCTGGTTCGCGCCTGGGTATGGGCGAGAGGACGGTCTGTTACATAAACATCCCGCAAAATACAACCTCGTATGCATTATGCTGCGTTCATAACCAAGTGATTATTACCAGTTGTGTTTGCAAATAAATAGTGTTCAAAAAACCATATGAATATATTGCTTTTTTATAAATAGTGTGACATAAAAAGATGGCCAGCGCTTCAAGCCCCCGCCTCCTCCGCCAGCCTCCTCTCACTCTTTCTCCCACACGCTAAACCGCCTCCTCCGCCAGCCTCCTCTCACTCTTTCTCCCACACGCAAACCGCCTCCTCCGCCAGCCTCCTCTCACTCTTTCTCCTACACGCAAACCGCCTCCTCCGCCAGCCTCCTCTCACTCTTTCCCCTACACGCTAAACCGCCTCCTCCGCCAGCCTCCTCTCACTCTTACCCCCACACGCTAAACCGCCTCCTCCTCCAGCCTCCTCTCACTCTTTCTCCCACATGCTAAACCGCCTCCTACGCCAGCCTCCTCTCACTCTATCTCCCACATGCTAAACCACCTCCTCCGCCAGCCTCTTCTCACTCTTTCCCCCACACGCTAAACCACCTCCTCCGCCAGGCTCTTCTCACTCTTTCTCCCACATGCTAAACCACCTCCTCCACCAGCCTCCTCTCACTCTTTCCCCCACACGCTAAACCGCCTCCTCCGCCAGCCTCCTCTCACTTTCCCCCCACACGCTAAACCCGCCTCCGCTCCTCCAGCCTCTCCGCCAGCCTCACTCTTTCCCCCACACGCTAAACCGCCTCCTCCGCCAGCCTCCTCTCACTCTTACCCCCACACGCTAAACCGCCTCCTCTGCCAGCCTCCTCTCACTCTTTCTCCCACACGCAAACCGCCTCCTCCGCCAGCCTCCTCTCACTCTTTCTCCCACACGCAAACCGCCTCCTACGCCAGCCTCCTCTCACTCTTTCTCCCACATGCTAAACCACCTCCTCCGCCAGCCTCCTCTCACTCTTACCCCCACACGCTAAACCGCCTCCTCCGCCAGCCTCCTCTCACTCTTTCCCCTACACGCTAAACCGCCTCCTCCGCCAGCCTCCTCTCACTCTTACCCCCACACGCTAAACCGCCTCCTCCTCCAGCCTCCTCTCACTCTTTCTCCCACATGCTAAACCGCCTCCTACGCCAGCCTCCTCTCACTCTATCTCCCACATGCTAAACCACCTCCTCCGCCAGCCTCTTCTCACTCTTTCTCCCACATGCTAAACCACCTCCTCCTCCAGCCTCCTCTCACTCTTTCTCCCACATGCTAAACCGCCTCCTACGCCAGCCTCCTCTCACTCTATCTCCCACATGCTAAACCACCTCCTCCGCCAGCCTCTTCTCACTCTATCTCCCACATGCTAAACCACCTCCTCCTCCAGCCTCCTCTCACTCTTTCTCCCACATGCTAAACCGCCTCCTACGCCAGCCTCCTCTCACTCCATCTCCCACACGCTAAACCACCTCCTCCGCCAGGCTCTTCTCACTCTTTCTCCCACATGCTAAACCACCTCCTCCGCCAGCCTCCTCTCACTCTTTCCCCCACACGCTAAACCGCCTCCTCCGCCAGCCTCCTCTCACTTTCCCCCACACGCTAAACCCGCCTCCTCCGCCAGCCTCCTCTCACTCTTTCCCCCACACGCTAAACCGCCTCCTCCGCCAGCCTCCTCTCACTCTTACCCCCACACGCTAAACCGCCTCCTCCGCCAGCCTCCTCTCACTCTTTCTCCCACACGCTAAACCGCCTCCTCCGCCAGCCTCCTCTCACTCTTTCTCCACACGCAAACCGCCTCCTCCCGCCAGCCTCCTCTCACTCTTTCTCCCACATGCTAAACCGCCTCCTCCGCCAGCCTCTTCTCACTCTTTCCCCCACACGCTAAACCACCTCCTCCGCCAGGCTCTTCTCACTCTTTCCCCCACACGCTAAACCGCCTCCTCCGCCAGCCTCCTCTCACTTTCCCCCACACGCTAAACCCGCCTCCTCCGCCAGCCTCCTCTCACTCTTTCCCCCACACGCTAAACCGCCTCCTCCGCCAGCCTCCTCTCACTCTTTCTCCCACACGCAAACCGCCTCCTCCGCCAGCCTCTTCTCCTCTTTCCCCCACCGCTAAACCGCCTCCTCCGCCAGCCTCCTCTCCTCTCTACCCTACACGCTAAACATGCTCCTCCGCCAGCCTCCTCTCACTCTTTCTCCCACACGCAAACCGCCTCCTCCGCCAGCCTCCTCTCACTCTTTCTCCCACACGCTAAACCACCTCCTCCGCCAGCCTCCTCTCACTCTTTCCCCCACACGCTAAACCACCTCCTCCGCCAGCCTCCTCTCACTATTTCTCCCACACGCTAAACCGCCTCCTCCGCCAGCCTCCTCTCACTCTTTCTCCTACACGCTAAACCGCCTCCTCCGCCAGCCTCCTCTCACTCTTTCTCCTACACGCTAAACTGCCTCCTCCAGCCTCCTCTCACTCTTTCCTCCACATGCTAAACCGCCTCCTCCTCCAGCCTCCTCTCATTCTTTCCCCTACATGCTAATCCGCCTCCTCCGCCAGCCTCCTCTCACTCTTTCTCCTACACGCTAAACCGCCTCCTCCGCCAGCCTCCTCTCACTCTTTCTCCTACACGCTAAACCGCCTCCTCCAGCCTCCTCTCACTCTTTCCTCCACATGCTAAACAGCCTCCTCCTCCAGCCTCCTCTCACTCTTTCCCCTACATGCTAAACCGCCTCCTCCGCCAGCCTCCTCTCACTCTTTCTCCCACACGCTAAACCGCCTCCTCCTCCAGCCTCCTCTCACTCTTTCCCCCACACGCTAAACCGCCGCCTCCTCCAGCTTCCTCTCACTCTCTCCTACACGCTAAACCGCCTCCTCTGCCAGCCTCCTCTCACTCTTACCCCTACATGCTAAACCGCCTCCTCCGCCAGCCTCCTCTCACTCTTTCCCCCACACGCTAAACCGCCTCCTCCGCCAGCCTCCTCTCACTCTCTCCTACACGCTAAACCGCCTCCTCCGCCAGCCTCCTCTCACTCTTACCCCCACACGCTAAATGTCAGTCTCATCTTGCGCCCTTACAGTCCAAAAGCATTTAAATATCTTGCCCGCTCCTTAGCAAGCTGCTCTGTCAGTGCTGATTGGTGAAGTCATTTAATGTAGAGATAAATAAAATACAAATAGATTTCAGATGTTTAAAGAAGGAACGATATATACAATTAATTTTTGTTGGTTTTG
>NW_027008791.1:25387-67887 GCF_036934945.1 Oncorhynchus masou masou
ATATGTCCTTCAGACACTCTCAAGTCATTGGTAAAGGGTGACAGGTCACACAGCTCCTTATATGTCCTTCAGACACTCTCAAGTCATTGGTAAAGGAGTGACAGGTTAACAGCTCCTTATATGTCCTTCAGACACTCTCAAGTCATTGGTAAAGGAGTGACAGGTTAACAGCTCCTTATATGTCCTTCAGACACTCTCAAGTCATTGGTAAAGGGGTGACAGGTTAACAGCTCCTTATATGTCCTTCAGACACTCTCAAGTCATTGGTAAAGGAGTGACAGGTTAACAGCTCCTTATATGTCCTTCAGACACTCTCAAGTCATTGGTAAAGGAGTGACAGGTTAACAGCTCCTTATATGTCCTTCAGACACTCTCAAGTCATTGGTAAAGGGGTGACAGGTTAACAGCTCCTTATATGTCCTTCAGACACTCTCAAGTCATTGGTAAAGGAGTGACAGGTCACACAGCTCCTTATATGTCCTTCAGACACTCTCAAGTCATTGGTAAAGGGTGACAGGTTAACAGTCCTTATGTCTGTCAATGGTCAATGTGTTCCAGACATGAGGCTCTCACTGAGAAAACTGCTGATAGACGGAGGTGGTTGTGTTGATATTCAGCCTCTCTCATGAACCTCTAACAGGACAACACTGTACAATACATTCATCAAATACATTTATGTGGTTTTAAGTTGAATGCCAAATTCTCAGAGCCAGTTTCCCAGACACATTCACAGTGACTTTGCAAATACAGTAAGTACATTCCAATAACATCACAATACATGTTTACAATATATATACAATACATGTCTACAATCTCCTCCAATAGGGTGTCTTTATAGATGGTAATCCTAGACTCTCCTCATCTCCTCCAATAGGTGTCATTTCAGATGGTAACCTAGACTCTCCTCATCTCCTCCAATAGGGTGTCATTTCAGATGGTAACCCCCCCCCCCCCATCTCCTCCAATAGGGTGTCATTTCAGATGGGAATCTTAGACTCCCCTCATCTCATCCAATCGGGTGTCATTTCAGATGGTAATCTTAGACTCCCCTCATCTCCTCCAATAGGGGGTCATTTCAGATGGTAATCCTACCCCCCCCTCATCTCCTCCAATAGGGTTTCATTTCAGATGGTAATCCGAGACTCTCCTCATCTCCTCCAATAGGGGGTCATTTCAGATGGTAATCCTACCCCCCCCCCTCATCTCCTCCAATAGGGTGTCATTTCAGATGGAAGTCCGTTTTCTAATACTCATACTAACCACACTGACCGTACTATTTGTGACGTGATTTGAGTATATAGTATGCTTATTCGTCATAGTATGATCTAGTTTAGTTTGCCAAAAGTTCCCGGATCTCGTACCTATTCGCCAAAATAGGAAGTTTACAAGCAGAGCACAGTACTTCCGTACTCTGTGCCCATAATGCAATTCTTCATGAAGTGGGTGGGGCTTCACATAGTTTTCAGATTTGAAGAAAATAGTGGAAAGTATGTTGCTCAAGTCCAACGACAGCGGATACAAATTCATTGCTTTAACTAATTATGACAAATGTTAAGAAAATGTTGAGCAATGGAAGAAAGTCATTACTTTTCAAATAAGTTACCTTACACGTTATGTTGGCTGATAATTTGCTAGCTACGCTGTCCTTACGAACCACATAGCATATCATTACAGCTGTATGTACCGGTATGTTAGCTAACGACCTAACGCTACAGTAGTTGGCTACTTATACATCAAACGTGTCAGTATATTAACTACAGGCTAACTGACTACTCAACGCTTATTGACTTGATTATTCCCGTCATTCGTAGCTTAGCTAAATGGTATAGTCCTTGTGTTTTCGTAAATTCTCTCTGTCTCTCTACTCCGATTTCACAGCATCTCGCCTGAGAGACCAGAGCGCAGAATAATGAATTTACGAGCCGCTCAACACCCGTTGAATATGACCAGTGTCAGTAAACATCGGGGAAAAAAGCGTAATTAAATTCCAGCAGCACCAGAAAGTACTCCTCTGTCTGAGCGTCCAGCAGCACCAGAAAGCTCAAATCATCCCTACTCCTCTGTCTGAGCGTCCAGATTGAATTTAATAACACACCCAAAAGTCGAACAATGTCTAACTCCTCTGTCTGAGCGTCCAGCAGCACCAGAAACTAGTAATGTGTTACGCTAACTAGCTAGCAAGAGGTTGCATAGCAACAGCATCAACTTCCGGTAGAGAAAGCAAAGAGCTGGTCGGTTACAGTATACTAAAATGAACTAATAGTATGTAGTATATAATCATTAGTATGTAGTATACAGTATACTAAAATGAACTAATAGTATGTAGTATATAATCATTAGTATGTAGTATACAGTATACTAAAATGAACTAATAGTATGTAGTATACAGTATACTAAAATGAACTAATAGTATGTAGTATACAGTATACTAAAATGAACTAATAGTATGTAGTATACAGTATACTAAAATGAACTAATAGTATGTAGTATACAGTATACTAAAATTAACTAATAGTATGTAGTATATACTCATTAGTATGTAGTATACAGTATACTAAAATTAACTAATAGTATATACTCATTAGTATGTAGTATACAGTATACTAAAATTAACTAATAGTATGTAGTATATACTCATTAGTATGTAGTATACAGTATACTAAAATTAACTAATAGTATATACTTATTAAGTATGTAGTATACAGTATACTAAAATGAACTAATAGTATGTAGTATATAATCATTAGTATGTAGTATACAGTATACTAAAATGAACTAATAGTATGTAGTATATTAGTATGTATATAAATATACTAAAATTAACTAATAGTATGTAGTATATACTCATTAGTATGTAGTATACAGTATACTAAAATGAACTAATAGTATGTAGTATATAATCATTAGTATGTAGTATACAGTATACTAAAATGAACTAATAGTATGTAGTATACAGTATACTAAAATGAACTAATAGTATGTAGTATATACTCATTAGTATGTAGTATACAGTATACTAAAATGAACTAATAGTATGTAGTATATACTCATTAAGTATGTAGTATACAGTACACTAAAATTAACTAATAGTATATACTCATTAGTATGTAGTATACAGTATACTAAAATTAACTAATAGTATGTAGTATATACTCATTAGTATGTAGTATACAGTATACTAAAATGAACTAATAGATGTACATATATGTAGTCTGTATATACTCATTAGTATGTAGTATACAGTATACTAAAAGGAACTAATAGTATATACTCATTAAGTATGTGAATGTATACAGTATACTAAAATGAACTAATAGTATGTAGTATATAATCATTAGTATGATAGTATACAGTATTACTATGTAATGCAACTAATAGTATGTAGTATACAGTATACTAAAATGAACTTATAGTATGTAGTATATACTCATTAAGTATGTAGTATACAGTATACTAAAAGGGCCCTATTCTCTATGTAGTATGTAGTATATACTCATTAAGTATGTAGTATACAGTACACTAAAATGAACTAATAGTATATACTCATTAGTATGTAGTATACAGTATACTAAAATGAACTATTAGTATATACTCATTAGTATGTAGTATACAGTATACTAAAATGAACTAATAGTATCCCTAGTATATACTCATTAGAGTATTCTCTATATAGTAGTATACAGTACTACTAAAATGAACTAATAGTATATTCCATTATAGTACTACTTTAGACAGGGCCCTTTTCCCTATACTAAAATGAACTACTACTTTAGACAATATTCTCTATGTGTGCAGTATTAACAGAGTATACTAAAATGAACTAATAATAGTATGTAGTACTACTTTCCTATTCCCTATGTAGTGTATTAGTATATACTCATTAAGTATGTAGTGTACAGTATGTTAGTGTGGGTATTTGAACACAGTTCTAGACTCCCCTATTCTCTATCTCGGTACACTTTAGACCAGAGACTGTCACCTCTAAGGGCCCTGTTCTCTAGTAGTGCACTAGTGTAGACAAACTATTCTCTGTAGTCTGTGGTTATACCCTCTAAATTGCACCCTCCTCCTTATATACTTTAGAATGTACAGGGCCATATTCCCTATTTCACTCTTTACCCTATTCTCTGTTTTTCTTCACCCTGTTGTTTTGGTTACCTGTTCTGGTGTTTGTTTACCTGTTCAGTGCCTATTCTCTATATAGTGCGGGGCAGTAGATGTTTTTGCGTATACTGCACTCTCTGTGTGTGTCTCATTCTTAATGTGTGTGTGTATTAGATGAATGTGTAGACTTCCCAGCCAACCAATGGTGAACAGACAGAAGTGTGGTGGAATACTCACCAAGTTAAAGTATGAGTCTTTAAATGGCACCCTATTCCCTATATAGTGCACTACTTTAGACCAGGGACCATAGGGCTCTGTATAAGGCTCTGTATAGGGAATAGGATGCCATTTGGGACAGCTTTGGCTGATCAGGAAAGGTCAATGGTCATGCTCCGGGGTAACCATGGAGATAGAGGAATATGTAGAATTAAAACGGGATGGCCAAACCTACTCCTGGAGAGATGCTACTGGCCGTGCAGGCTTTTACTCCAACCCTGCTCTAACACCTGATTCTACTAATCAGTCTAATCAGAACCTTGACTGGCAGAATGAGGTGTGTTAGAGCAGGGCTGAAGCAAAAGCATGCAGACCCAGTAGCTCTCTGGGAGGAGGGTTGGTATCACCAAGACCACTTTAGGTTCATACGGCATCAACTAGCTTTCTGATTGGTTTACCGGCCATCAACTAGCTTTATGATTGGTTTACCGGCCATCAACTAGCTTTCTGATTGGTTTACCGGCCATCAACTAGCTTTCTGATTGGTTTACCGGCCATCAACTAGCTTTCTGATTGGTTTACCGGCCATCAACTAGCTTTCTGATTGGTTTGTGTACCCAGAAACAGAATACATTATATTTATCTTGTTAAAACTCAAACAAGAGCATTATGGAACCATTTTAGGAACCAAAAACTATATTTAATTGCTTAGAAAAATGTATTGAATTTTATTTGGAATGCTAAGCCAGACAAAATTAAACGTGCCCATTTAAATAATGAATATGAGTTTGCGGGGCTAAAATTAAAAATTAAAGCTTTAAACCTCTCACTAAAAGCTTCACTCATACATAAATTATAATTAATTAAACCCAAAATGGTTCTCCAGTAGATTAAGAAAATCTCATCCTTTGTTTATACAGATTACAACTTCTCATTTCTGACTAATTGAAAATTACATTTTGTTTAAAGTACTGCCCTTTCTTCAACAAGCCATACAAAGCTGGTTACAATTTCAGTTTTATACTCCGTAAAAGGTAGGAAAAAAATATTTCAACAAATGTAATGGTTAAAGTCAAATATATTGATTAATTTAAAAAAAACATTCTTTATGAATTTAATTTTTTTTATTATATTTATTTATGATATTATGAATATAAATGGAGTTGTCACATATGCAGTTATTGAAAATATATCGGAATGTCTGTTCAATCCACATTTACAACCAACTTACTGCAGCACTACTTTAAAATGGAGGAGGCACAGACATTATCGAACAAAACAACAATTTATTGTGGAACTAGGATTCCTGGGAGAGCATTCTGATGAAGATCATCAAAGGTCAGGGAATATTTATCATGTAGTTTCATATTTCTGTTCACACCAACATGGCAGAGAATTTTTTTTTCTGTGTGTTTTTTGGACTTGGCGGTAATCTAACATATGTTGTGTTTTAGCTGTAAAACATTTTTTAAATCGGACATGATGGGTAGATTAACAAGATGTTTATCTTTCATTTGCTCTATTGGACTTGTTAATGTGTGAAAGTTACATATTTCTAAAAAATATTTATGAATTTTCCGCGCTGCCTTTTCAGAGGAATGTTGTCGAGGGGTTCCGCTAGCGGAACGTGTGTCCTAGAATGGAGGCAGCAAGTGGAAAGGGAAAATATATGGGAATGTCTGCTCAATCCACATTCACAACCAACTGACTGCAGCACTACTTTAAAATGGAGGCAGCAAGTGGAAATATGTTAAAGATACAAATTGGCTGAAAGGAACTGGCATAAATGGAAAAATAGTTTCATCTGAGGGCAAACATGTTGACAGCTGCGACAGACAGCTTGCAAAATAAATGGGAGGAGATTTTCGATGTACCAATTCCATGGCACATGGTTTATGAACTGGAACAAAAAACAACACTTGATTCAACGAGTTTTTCAATTTAAATGATTATATAAAATTATTGCCTCAACAGAATGCTATATATATGGGGCAACAATACAACAATCTCAGCTCTGTAGATATTGTTGCAAAGAGACAGAATCAATAGATCATTTATTCTGGTATTGCCCTGATGGAGCTAGTTTCTGGTCATAGGTTCAGGAATGGTTAGAAAATCACATGCACTTAAAACGAACCTTACAAATAGCAGTGTTGGGCGATCTGGAAAACCATAGTCAGTCAATAAATAATATAATAATAATACTATATAATATATACTATATAATAATATATAATATAATATATACTATATAATAATATATAATATAATATATAATAATACATACTATATAATAATATATAATATATAATAATACTATATAATATATACTATATAATAATATATAATATAATATATAATAATACTATATAATATATACGATATAATAATATATAATATAATATATAATAATACTATATAATATATACTATATAATAATACTATATAATATATAATAATATATAATATATAATAATACTCGCAGGAAAGGTTTTCATCTTCAGCTCACAATATGTGGATACTATACGATAAGAAAGATTCAAACATTTACTAAAACACAGCACAATAAAATAAATATATATGGCACATGTAAATGTGTGTGTATACATGTATATGTATGTATGTGTAGTAAAAAAACTAAGACATGTGTCCTCTGAAGTGGGTCTGCTTTTTTGACAAAGATTTACATCTCTCCTCTCTCCTCCATCTCTCCATCTCTCCTCCATCTCTCCTCTCTCCTCCATCTCTCCTCTCTCCTCCATCTCTCCTCTCTCCTCATCTCTCCATCTCTCCACTATCTCTCCTTTCTCCTCCATCTCTCCTGAAGAGGGTCTGCTTTTTTGACAAAGATTTACAGCCCAATCAGATCAGGGGGTATTCATTAGTCACCCACAGTGGCACAACGTTTTGAAAACAAAATAGTTGCAAAATTGTTTATTTTGGACAAATTCAGGTAGGTCCCTACCCTGTTTTGGGGGGGGGGGAGCATTCAGGGTAATCCTAAACATTGAATAGGCGTGTTGATCTAGGAGCAGGTCTCTCCAGTCCAAATTACTCCAATTATTATTCTTATATTCAATGTTTTTACACTTTGTGTCTCCATAACATTTGTACAGTTATTTTTGTATTTTGTACCCCAACACTGTTGCTATCCATTCTACCATGTCATTGGGACATTCAGAACCAGGCTAATCTACATCAAGTCCTGGAGGAGATGTCATTGGGTCATTCAGAACCAGGCTGATCTACATCAAGTCCTGGAGGAGATGTCATTGTTCTTGAAGACAGTCTTTTATAAATCAGGACGAGTCCAAGTCCTACAGTAAACCATGTTGACTGACCCTCAAGTCATTGGTTTGCATCTCTCATGTTTACTTACTAGTTGAATGAGTGTCAGTGATGTACACATCTGAAAGAAACAGAAATAGGTTATATCACTCTAAATAGCATCTGTCAAAAAATAACAGTTATGATTGACATATTCTCCTACCTGCTTGTAGCATATCTCTCCACGCTGTCCTCTCATCATCCCCGATTAACTCCATCTCAATGTCCACCCCTGTGTTTCCCATTATCATCTTACAACAGCTTGGTGTGGTGTCTGCAGGTAACAGCTGAATCTTCTGTAGGAGGCCATATGGTGCAACGATTGAGACAACAGACAGAGAAATAGAATGATATTCCAATTATTCACATTGTCATGACTCTCCAGGCTGAGGATCCAAGGCCTCAGATCAGCTTGGCAAATGGCTGACAGATAGCCAGACCTCTTTCCCAGAGGAAGGCCGGGTTTTGACACCTTAACACCCGGTCATGAATTAGTCAGGAGGGAAATCTCCCGCTCTTCAGGAATACCTTTGACCTCCAGGAAACTTTTCCCGACAAAACTATAAAAACGTCCAAAAAAAAAAGTGTGACTCTTGGAACAATATTTAAATGATAGAAATGTGAGGAATGGTCGGTGGGGGATCTAAAGAATAATCATGTCATATTGTTTATTATTTTGTGATGTCAATAAAAACCTCATTATCTTTCACACTGTCAGGATTACATCCTTTATGTTGTGTAGGAAATATGAAGAACAATGAAACTATTTTTGTTAAGATAGGAATGTTATATTCGTTTTCTAAGGAGATCACAGTTTTTCGTGTCCGCTGCACATAAAACTAAGCGACGCCCCCAAATGAGGTCATTGTGATGGAACCGCCCCTTTCTGGCCAGAGAGCTTTAAAGGACTGACTAAGAATTAACATATGGGACCAGCAGACAGACAGCGTGAGCTGAACGTTCCCGAAAATGGTTGGAAACTCTGAAAAAAAAACAACACGAGGTGAGAAGATAAACCTCCACTATGAGTCCAGAAACATTCAGTCTGCAGCTGTAACATGTACAAGTGGTCCTCGAACTTTGACTAGAAGAAGGACATTGTGATCCCTGGTGGACAAGCTGAGCCTTACACCGGCGTGAACTACAACGACCCCGCCCCTATAGAGTTGATTGGTTAAAACAGAGAGACGACAAACAAAGACATCTACACCTAAAATATATACATTGCATTACATTGCTTGGGGTGCTACGTACTCTGATTACTGTGAGCTTTCAAATGTATCCAAGTGTTGACTCTCTTTGTCTCTATCTTTCTCCATCCCCTTTCCTTTCCATTGTGTAACGAGCCGTCATATCGTTTCAGTCCACTAGGGACTTTCATCTTAATGTAAGTGTGTATTCTGTGTTATTAATTAGTTAATTAGTAAAATCATTTAAATAAATTGGTGAATGATCAGAAAGGGTTCTTGCAGATTCAAGAGGTCTGCGACGTTCAGAATGAGACTGATAATGAGGTAATGATTGATAAGTGACTTATCGAGAGACATATATCTTCTCGAGTTTAATTCAGGAGATGGTAACTCGTTAAACATCTTCCATTTCTTCCGTGGTGCCCCAATTTCCTAATGAGTTAATTGCTACATGATTCATCTTTTTTTTTTTTTTTAAATCAGGTAACAAATAAACATAGTTGATTCAATAAATAACAGTCATCACATTAATGATGATGTCACACCATGACATATACAAAATGACAGATTCATGTCCTCAGCCTGCTAAAACTGTACCTCTGGATTGATGGAGGTGGAGAGGGGATTCTTGAGTGCAAACCAACTGTTCAGCTTTAAGGACCCGTTTGGACTTGACAGGAGAAATTCAGAATATCCTTGGGACAGCTGATTTTCTCCCGGTCCTGAACAGCCTACAAAATGAGCAATGTAGTAGTCAGTCAGAACAATTCACACAATTTGCAGCTAACTGAGGTAAATGTTGGGTCATAGTTTCTATTGTATTACACATTTTAATGATAGTGGCTCACTTCTTTCTGACTGGAGTTTCTGAGGAGCAGGTACAGCCTTGAAATGACTGTTGACCTTTTTACTGCCAAATAGAGGACCACGTCACAGTGGACATCTACGTTCCAACAGGCGATTTTGTTCAGGACCACAGAGACCGATGAGAACTTGGGATGGAGAATCTTAACATGGAATCTGGTGACCTCATGCACTTCCTCTAAAGACACTCCATGTTCCTCTACATGAAGAATCTTCATCTCATTCCTCAGGGAAGGGTTGGTCCCTGAACAACACAGTACAAAAGAGACAGAAAGACAGATATTGTATTATTCATCCAACTAAAACACAAAGAATATGCAGTACCAGATCACAGTAAACTCAAACTCCCAGAATAGTTCATTCATTCAGGAAGTGAAACTCAGTTACATGGAAATGTCTTTCTGAATACTATTTCTATGTGGTTTTACCTAAACAGACAAAGTGTGGCAGATGAACTTCCTCCAGTTCACCTAACTCCATAGTGATGTCCAGCAATGGACCACCTTGTGTGTACCGCATGTCTTTCAGAAGTTGACTGTAGGGTTCCCAGTTCCTGAAGTGATACTTCAGAATGACATCTCTCTCACACAGCCAGCGGAGCCCAGACACTGTACACTCATAACTCCCTCTGGGTGTCCTGTGCCTGAGGGCAACAACAAGATGTGGTAGAGAGGGTCCATGGTCAAATGGAGAGGTTGGATTAGAAGACTATTCCCTAAGGTAATGGGGAAATACACTAGCAGGTGGAATGAAAGTAGTTATTTTACCTGAACATTGTCACTCCCTGGACAGTGGAAGTCAAGGGTTCAATCTGAAGTCTGTGTGTGGAGTCCTGAACAAGGACAAGCATGTCAGTAATACATATGGGGCCTGTTTCCTGGACACAGATTGAGTCTAGTGCTGGACTAAAAAGCATGCTCAATGGAAGTTTCAATAGAAAGTTCTTTAAGGTCCAGGACTAGACTTAATCTGTGTCTGGGAAACTGGCCTATTAACCAAAGTAACTAATATAATGTATTTATTCAACGTTACATGGAATGCTGGTGATATATCAATTAACCTCTAGGGGCGGTATTTTGACGTCCAGATGAAAAGCTGGCCCAAAGTAAACTGCCTGTTACTGAGGCCCAGAAGCTAGGATATGCATATAATTTGTAGATTTGGAAAGAAAACACTAACGTTTCTAAAACTATTAAATGTCTGAGTATAACAGAACTGATATGGCAGGTGAAATCCCGAGGACAAACCAAAATGTATTTTTTTTTTTAAATGCTTTTTTTTTAATCAGCCTACCCCTATTTTCAATGGCTATCACTTTTATTCTAAGGCCAAGTCCTCCCAGATTGCAGTTCTTAGGGCTTCCACTAGATGTCAACAGTCTGACTTCATTTCCCAGATTGCAGTTCCTAGGGCTTCCACTAGATGTCAAGTCTTCAGAAAGAGTTTCAGGCAAATGAGGGAGAAGTTGTAGCTTGTGGCTTCCATTTTGGGTTTTGGAAATATTTGCCAGAAATTGTAGTTTTTCTAGGTGGTTCCCATTTTGGCTGTAGTGTTTCCAAGCGGAAGAGAGCGCGTTCTTTGGTATTTTTCGCCGGTAAAGACAATAACGATTCTCCGTCTTAAATTTTATCATTTATTTACATATTAGGGTACCTAAGGTTTGATTATAAACGTTGTTTGACTTGTTTGGGTAAGTTTATTAGTAACATTTGGGATTCATTTTTGTATGCATTTTGATGGAGGGAAACTGGGTGGATTATTGACTGAAGCGCACCAGCTAAACTGAGTTTTTATGGATATAAAGAAGGACATTATTGAACAAAAGGACCATTTGTGATGTAACTGGGACCTTTTGGAGTGCCAACAGAAGAAGATCATCGAAGGCATTGTTATATCGCTATTTCTGACTTTCGTGTCGCACCTGCCTGGTTGAAATATGTTTTTCATGTGTTTGAATGCGGGGCGCTGTCCTCAGATAATCGCATGGTTTGCTTTCGCCGTAAAGCCTTTTTTGAAATCTGACACAGCGGCTGGATTAAGAAGAAGTTAAGCTTTATTTTGATGTGTTACACTTGAGATTTTATGAAAGTTAAATATTTATAATTCTGTAGTTTGAATTTCGCGCTCTGAAATTTCACCGGCTGTTGGCCAGGTGGGACACTACCGTCCCACCTGACCATAAAAAGTTTTAAACAGTCTAATGACAACATATGAAAACAGCTAAAAATCCTGCATGCCTTCAAACAGAACACAGGACTGTCTATATCCCAGTATGAATGGTTGGTCAGTACACACCTGGCTTTGAGACTGTGCTTATATTACTAAAGCAGGACACAGGACTGTCTATATCCCAGTATGAATGGTTGGTCAGTACACACCTGGCTTTGAGACTGTGTTTATATTATTAAAGCAGAACACAGGACTGTCTATATCCCAGTATGAATGGTTGGTCAGTACACACCTGGCTTTGAGACTGTGTTTATATTATTAAAGCAGAACACAGGACTGTCTATATCCCAGTATGAATGGTTGGTCAGTACACATCTGGCTTTGAGACTGTGGCTGACTCTTGCAGGTATGTAAAAGTAAGAATTGACATTATGACTTACCTCAACATGGTCACAAGTCTCACAGCTCTGAGGAATCCCTGAAGTCAAAAGTAGTTGGTTAAAATGGACAATCTCATGTAATAATGAATTAATAATTATTAAATAGACTTGTAATAAAAATGAATATAACTAAGCAACAGTCTCAGAATGTACACTCATTAATTAAATCAAATGGTATCTGCACCGAATACAACAGGTGTAGACCTTACTGTGAAATGCTTACTTACAAGCCCTTATTAACCAACAGTGCAGTTTAAGGAAATAGAGTTTAGTATATTTAGGAAATATTTTCTTAAGTAAAAATAAAGTAACATAATAACAAGGCACGGTACAGGTTAGTCAAGGTCACTTGTGCATGTAGGGGTAAAATAGACAATGAATAGAGAGTAGCAGCAGTGTAAAAATGAACAGGGGGGGGGGGTTCAATGTAAATAGTCCGGGTGGCCATTTGATTAATTGTTCAGTAGTCTTATGGCTTGGGGGGGTAGAAGCTGTTAAGGAGGCTTTTGGACCTAGACTTTGTGCTCCGGTACTGCTTGCCGTGCGGTAGCAGAGAGAACAGTCTATGACTTGGGTGACTTGAGTTTGAACATTTTTGTGGCCTTCCTCTGACACCGCCTGGTATAGAGGTCCTGGATGGCAGGAAGCTTGGCCCCAGTGATGTACTGGGCCGTTCGCACTGCCCTCTGTAGCGCCTTATGGTCAGACACCGAGCAGTTGCCATACCAGGCAGTGATGCAACCGGTCAGGATGCTCCATGGTGCAGCTGTAAAACGTTTTGAGGATCTGAGGACCCATGCCAAATCGTTTCAGTCTCCTGAGGGGAATAGGTTTTGTCGTGCCCTCTTCACGACTGTCTTGGTGTGTTTGGACCATGTTAGTTTGTTGGTGATGTGGACACCAAGGAACTTGAAGCTCTCAACCTGCTCCACTTACAGCCCTGTCGATGAGAATGGAGGCGTGCCCGGTCCTCTTTTTCCTGTAGTCCACAATCATCTCCTTTGTCTTGATCACGTTGAGGGAGACGTTGTTTGCCTGGCACCACACTGACAGGTCTTTGACCTCCTCCTTTATAGTCTCATCGTTGTCTCAGATCAGGCCTACCACTGTTGTATCGTCAGCAAACTTAATGATGGTGTTGGAGTCGTGCTTGGCCACGCAGTCGTGGGTGAACAGGGAGTACAGGAGGGGAATAAGCACGCACCCCTGAGGGGAACCGGTGTTGAGGATCAGCGGGTTGGATGTGTTGTTGTCTACCCTCACCACCTGCGGGAGGCCGTCAGGAAGTCCAGCATCCAGTTGCGGAGGGAGGCGTTTAGTCCCAGGGTCCGTAACTTAGTGATGAGCTTTGAGGGCACTATGGTATTGAACGCTGAGCTGTAGTCAATGAATAGCATTCTCACATAGGTTTTCCTTTTGTCCAGGTGGGAAAAGGCAGTGTGGAGTGCAATAGAGAATGTCTCATCTGTGGATCTGTTGGGGCGTTATGCAAATTAGAGTGGGTCTAGGGTTTCTGGGATAATGGTGTTGATGTGAGCCATGACCAGCCTTTCAAAGCACTTCATGGACACCGACCTGAATGCTAAGGGGCAGTAGTCATTTAGGCAGGTTACCTTCACCTTCTTGGGCACAGGGACTATGGTGGTCTGCTTGAAACATGTGGGTATTACAGACTCGTTCAGGAGAGGTTGAAAATGTCAGTGCAGACATTTGCCAGCTGGTCTGCACATGCTGAGTTGACGCTCTGTTAATTCGTCTGGCACCGCGGCCTTGTGTATGTTGACCTGTTTAAAGGTCTTGCTCACGTCGGCTACGGAGAGCGTGATCACACAGTCATCCAGAACAGCTGGTGCTCTCATGCATGCTTCAGTGTTGCTTGCCTCGAAGCGAGCATAAAAGGCATGTCGCACGTCTGGTAGGCTTGCGTCACTGGGCAGCTCGCAGCTGGGTTTCCCTTTGTAGTCCGTAATAGTTTTCAAGCCCTGTCCGAGCCGGTGTAGTAGGATTCAATTTTAGTCCTGTATTGGCGCTTTGCCTGTTTGATGGTTCGTCTGAGGGCATAGCGGGATTTCTTATAAGCTTCCCGGATTAGTGTCCTGCTCCTTGAAAGCGGCATCTCTAGCCTTTAGCTCGGTGCAGATGTTGCCTGTAATCCATGGCTTCTGGTTGGGGTATGTACGTACGGTTACTGTGGGGATGACGTCCTCAATGCACTTATTGATGAAGCCGGTGACTGAGGTGGTATACTCCTCAATGCCATTGGATGAATCACGGAACATATTAGCATACCATAATCTGACATTAATGTTATATTAATGAATGTTTGTAGAAGCAGGAAACAACATCGTTCTGGTCCATGTTTTGTAGATGTTGGGGCCTGATTTCTGGTAGATCCTAGGATGAGAGCTTAAAGGTAGAGTCAGCTAAATAACGTTGTACAAGCAGCACCACAGATATTGTGATCAGCAAAATGCCTGACTTCTCTCTCACACAGTCACACACAGTATCTGCCCATGTGCAAGGGTTCTCTTCACTCTCTTATAGCATGTTAGCCACAGGACCAAAACAGCAGAGAAGTTTAGCCTTGCGCTCCAACATTCTTAGTTATTGTAGAAATTATGCTGTTTACTTTGTGCATCTACGTCATATCGCTGACTCTACCTTTAAGTTTGTTTTGACCAAATAGATCTCAATTGTTTTCCTTGCCTGGGACTCAAGTATAATGGATGCTTTAAAACTATTTTCATTTTAAAACAATTAAAATCAGTTAACACTCACATTTCTCAGGTCCAGGCTTGATACAACTCTCTCCACCATGGTCTCTGGTGTCCTCAGGTCCAGGCTCGATACAACTCTCTCCACCATGGTCTCTGGATTTGGCAAAGCAGAAGGATAGACTGTGATTAAACTAAATACAACTTATAACGGCTTTATATAACATACATACAGTCTTCATGAGCAATACAAAGGGTGTATAAAGGGTGACAGAACAGCTCCCTATGTAGGCTGCATTACCTAAATGTGACATAACCCACTATGTCACCTTCCATAAAGTGATGATGGTGACATTTAATTAGGTCAGTAAGTCAGTTCAGAAAAAAATTATTGTTTACAATGATGGCCTACACCGGCCAAACCCTCCCTAACCCGGACGACGCTGGACTAATTGTGCGCCACCCCTACGGCACTCCCAATCACCGCCGCTTGTGATAAAGCCCAGGATCTAACTCGGGTCTGTAGTAACACAGCTGTTTAAGGTACTGCATGTCAGTGCTAGATGTGTCACTAAAATATCTTCAATATGCGCCTCGGAATTGGATAAGGACACGCGCTGTTGCATCCCCGATGTGTCGGTCTTCACTTGTAGCCTGTGAGAAAGACCCGATCACATGACGGAGGGTCATGTGAGTGAGAGGTGCTTCTGCACGCAGCCAGGAGAATTGAATTATAATTCAAATACTCACCCAAGGGCACAACGGCCACTGGACGGTAAAAAGGCATGGATGTTTTTTAGGGCACATTACCCGGGAAATTCGAGAAGTTATCAAGTGCTTGTCAATTTGTGAATGAGAGACTGATGAAGTGAGACTTGTTTTTCAAGTCATCAATAGAGTCGCATCATGCAGCCTTAGAATGTATTAACAATCTAAACATACAGCCCAACGTTTGTATCACAACAAAAAGTAGAATAAATATATTAATAATAATAATAATAATATGTAAATTAAGCAAATAGGACTTCCTGTTTCTTTGTTAACCGCTCAACACAGAATAGGACTTCCTGTTTCTTTGTTAACCGCTTGACACAGAATAGGACTTTCTGTTTCTTTGTTAACCGCTCAACACAGAATAGGACTTCCTGTTTCTTTGTTAACCGCTCAACACAGAATAGGACTTCCTGTTTCTTTGTTAACCGCTCAACACAGAATAGGACTTCCTGTTTCTTTGTTAACCGCTCAACACAGAATAGGACTTCCTGTTTCTTTGTTAACCGCTCAACACAGAATAGGACTTCCTGTTTCTTTGTTAACCGCTCGACACAGAATAGGACTTTGTGTTTCTTTGTTATTTAGAGAACATATCCTTTCTAATATTTTATTTAGCTACTTTCAATTTCATTCATGTATTCTTCATTCTATAATATAAAATAATGCCAACGGAATTTTAAGCAAATCTTGTGTGCTAAATGAACTAGTGTAGCCCACAGCCATATGGCATAGCCAGATCAGGACCTAACATAAGGACAACTCAGAGTATGTTATTCTGTTCTTCTGAAATATACTACATTTTCTTCATATCATGTTTCTTTAGACCTGTCTAGACCTGTGATGGTGTAGACTATATTACATGGATTTATTGTGATGGTGTAGGTAGACTATATTACATGGATTTATTGTGATGGTGTAGACTATATTACATGGATTTATTGTGATGGTGTAGACTATATTACATGGATTTATTGTGATGGTGTAGGTAGACTATATTACATGGATTTATTGTGATGGTGTAGGTAGACTATATTACATGGATTTATTGTGATGGTGTAGGTAGACTATATTACATGGATTTATTGTGATGGTGTAGGTAGACTATATTACATGGATTTATTGTGATGGTGTAGACTATATTACATGGATTTATTGAACTCTTACCTCGTAGAACTGGTGTCTTGAGGCAAACTATTTTTAGAGGCATTGGGCCTCTCTTCTCTCTCAGAATACCTCCTCTTAGAGGCAGTGCCTCTCTCCTCGCTCTCCCCAGACAGACTCATTTTAGAGGCAGTGGTCCCTCTCTCTCTCCCCAGATGTGACTCGTTTTAGAGGCAGTGGTCTCCCCCTCTCTCCCTCTCTCTCTCCCCAGATGTGACTCGTTTTAGAGGCAGTGGTCCCTCTCTCTCTCCCCAGATGTGACTCGTTTTAGAGGCAGTGGTCCCCTCTCTCTCCCCAGATGTGACTCGTTTTAGAGGCAGTGGTCCCCTCTCTCTCCCCAGATGTGACTCGTTTTAGAGGCAGTGGTCCCTCTCTCTCTCCCCAGATGTGACTCGTTTTAGAGGCAGTGGTCTCCCCCTCTCTCTCTCTCCCCAGACGTGACTCGTTTTAGAGGCAGTGGTCCCTCTCTCTCTCCCCAGACGTGACTCGTTTTAGAGGCAGTGGTCTCCCCCTCTCTCTCTCTCCCCAGACGTGACTCGTTTTAGAGGCAGTGGTCCCTCTCTCTCTCCCCAGATGTGACTCGTTTTAGAGGCAGTGGTCTCCCCCTCTCTCCCTCTCTCTCTCCCCAGATATGACTCGTTTTAGAGGCAGTGGTCTCCCCCTCTCTCCCTCTCTCTCTCCCCAGAGTGACTCGTTTTAGAGGCAGTGGTCCCTCTCTCTCTCCCCAGACGTGACTCGTTTTAGAGGCAGTGGTCTCCCCCCCCCTCTCTCTCCCCCCAGAGAAACTTGTTTTCGATGTAAGTCACAGCTCACTCAGCTACAATATGAAAGAAGAGAATAACAGTCAATACTTCTGAACATGGTTGGAAGTACCATTAACAATGACATGACATTAACCGTCCATGGTAGCAGAGTTCACACAACGACGTCACCTGCTAAATTAAACCTTCAGAACAGCATTTGTCAGTTAAAATGTAACAATCAGGGGTTGGAACTGAAATTATTTTTCAATTGTTTAGTTCTGAACAGAACCTTATTGTTTTGGGGTTCCATTTCACAGTTTAGACCAGAAGAATGTAGTTCTGAACAGAACCTTATTGTTTTGGGGTTCCATTTCACAGTTTAGACCAGAAGAATGTAGTTCTGAACAGAACCATATTGTTTTGGGGTTCCATTTCACAGTTTAGACCAGCAGAATGTAGTTCTGAACAGAACCTTATTGTTTTGGGGTTCCATTTCACAGTTTAGACCAGCGGAATGTAGTTCTGAACAGAACCATATTGTTTTGGGGTTCCATTTCACAGTTTAGACCAGCAGAACGTAGTTCTGAACAGAACCATATTGTTTTGGGGTTCCATTTCACAGTTTAGACCAGCAGAATGTAGTTCTGAACAGAACCATATTGTTTTGGGGTTCCATTTCACAGTTTAGACCAGCGGAACGTAGTTCTGAACAGAACCATATTGTTTTGGGGTTCCATTTCACAGTTTAGACCAGCAGAATGTAGTTCTGAACAGAACCTTATTGTTTTGGGGTTCCATTTCACTGTTTAGACCAGCAGAATGTAGTTCTGAACAGAACCTTATTGTTTTGGGGTTCCATTTCACAGTTTAGACCAGCAGAACGTAGTTCTGAACAGAACCTTATTGTTTTGGGGTTCCATTTCACAGTTTAGACCAGCAGAACGTAGTTCTGAACAGAACCATATTGTTTTGGGGTTCCATTTCACTGTTTAGACCAGCAGAATGTAGTTCTGAACAGAACCATATTGTTTTGGGGATCCATTTCACTGTTTAGACCAGCAGAATGTAGTTCTGAACAGAACCATATTGTTTTGGGGTTCCATTTCACAGTTTAGACCAGCAGAATGTAGTTCTGAACAGAACCTTATTGTTTTGGGGTTCCATTTCACAGTTTAGACCAGCAGAATGTAGTTCTGAACAGAACCATATTGTTTTGGGGTTCCATTTCACAGTTTAGACCAGCAGAACGTAGTTCTGAACAGAACCATATTGTTTTGGGGTTCCATTTCACAGTTTAGACCAGCAGAACGTAGTTCTGAACAGAACCTTATTGTTTTGGGGTTCCATTTCACAGTTTAGACCAGCAGAATGTAGTTCTGAACAGAACCATATTGTTTTGGGGTTCCATTTCACAGTTTAGACCAGCAGAATGTAGTTCTGAACAGAACCATATTGTTTTGGGGTTCCATTTCACAGTTTAGACCAGCAGAACGTAGTTCTGAACAGAACCTTATTGTTTTGGGGTTCCATTTCACAGTTTAGACCAGCAGAATGTAGTTCTGAACAGAACCATATTGTTTTGGGGTTCCATTTCACAGTTTAGACCAGCAGAATGTAGTTCTGAACAGAACCTTATTGTTTTCATTCTGTTCCACTGTTTAGACCAGCAGAATGTAGTTCTGAACAGAACCATATTGTTTTCATTCTGTTCCCTGTTTAGACCAGCAGAACGTAGTTCTGAACAGAACCATATTGTTTTGGGGTTCCATTTCACAGTTTAGACCAGCAGAACGTAGTTCTGAACAGAACCTTATTGTTTTGGGGTTCCATTTCACAGTTTAGACCAGCAGAATGTAGTTCTGAACAGAACCATATTGTTTTGGGGTTCCATTTCACAGTTTAGACCAGCAGAATGTAGTTCTGAACAGAACCATATTGTTTTCATTCTGTTCCCCTGTTTAGACCAGCAGAACGTAGAACAGAACCTTATTGTTTTGGGGTTCCATTTCACAGTTTAGACCAGCAGAATGTAGTTCTGAACAGAACCATATTGTTTTCATTCTGTTCCCCTGTTTAGACCAGCAGAACGTAGTTCTGAACAGAACCATATTGTTTTGGGGTTCCATTTCACAGTTTAGACCAGCAGAACGTAGTTCTGAACAGAACCTTATTGTTTTGGGGTTCCATTTCACAGTTTAGACCAGCAGAACGTAGTTCTGAACAGAACCATATTGTTAACTGCATATATCGTTCCTATTTGTATTTTATTTATCTCTACATTAAATGACTTCACCAATCAGTGCTTATAGAGCAGCTTGCTAAGGAGCGGACAAAGATATTTAAATGCATTTGGACTGTTTGGGGCGCAAGTTGAGACTGACATTTTGCATGTGGGGGAAAGAGTGAGAGGAGGCTGGCGGAGGAGGCGGTTTAGCGTGTAGGCAGTGTAGACCAGCTGGAGAGAGTTTCTGAGAGGCGGCTTAGGTTTTGGGGTTTAGCAAACCAGTGAGAGGAGGCTGGCGGAGGAGGTGGTTTAGCGTGTGGGGGAAAGAGTGAGAGGAGGCTGGCGGAGGAGGCGGTTTAGCGTGTAGGAGAGAGTGAGAGGAAGCTGGAGGAGGAGCGGTTTAGCGTGTAGGAGAAAAAGTGAGATTTGGCTGGCGGAGGAGGCTGGTTTAGCGTGTGGGGGAAAGAGTGAGAAGAGGCTGGCGGAGGAGGTGGTTTAGCGTGTGGGAGAAAGAGTGAGAGGAGGCTGGCGGAGGAGGTGGTTTAGCGTGTGGGGGAAAGAGTGAGAGGAGGCTGGCGGAGGAGGCGGTTTAGCGTGTGGGGGTAAGAGTGAGAGGAGGCTGGCGGAGGAGGCGGTTTAGCGTGTGGGGGAAAGAGTGAGAAGAGGCTGGCGGAGGAGGTGGTTTGCGTGTGGGGGAAAGAGTGAGAGGAGGCTGGCGGAGGAGGCGGTTTGCGTGTGGGGGAAAGAGTGAGAGGAGGCTGGCGGAGGAGGCGGTTTAGCGTGTAGGGGAAAGAGTGAGAGGAGGCTGGCGGAGGACGCTGGCCATCTTGTTATGTCACACTATTTATAAAAAAGCAATATATATGGTTTTTGAACACTATTTATTTGCAAACACAACTGGTAATAATCACTTGGTTATGAACGCAGCATAATGCATACGAGGTTTGTATTTTGCGGGATGTTTATGTAACAGACCGTCCTCGCCCCATACCCAGGCTCGAACCAGGGACCCTCTGCACAACAGTCACCCACGAAGCATGTTACACCATCGCGCCAAAAAAGCCGTGGCCCTTACAGCTACAAGACCATGGTGCTTGCCTACGGAGCTGTGAGGGGAACGGCACCGCAGTACCTCCAGGCTCTGACCAGGCCCTACACCCAAGCAAGGGCACTGCGTTCATCCACCTCTGGCCTTATGCCTCCCTACCACTGAGGAAGTACAGTTCCCGCTCAGCCCAGTCAAAACTGTTCGCTGCTCTGGCCCCCAATGGTGGAACAAACTCCCTCACGACGCCAGGACAGCGGAGTCAATCACCACCTTCCGGAGACACCTGAAACCCCACCTCTTCAAGGAATACCTAGGATAGGATAAGTAATCCTTCTCCCCCCCCCTTAATGATTTAGATGCACTATTGTAAAGTGGCTGTTCCACTGGATGTCAGAAGGTGAATTCACCAATTTGTAAGTCGCTCTGGATAAGAGCGTCTGCTAAATGACTTAAATGTAAATGTAAGGTCTCAGAGCAAGTGACGTCACCGATTGAACCACTATTTAGAGCGCACCACCGCTAACTAAGCTAGCCGTTTCACATCCGTAACATTTAGCCCGCATTTTCCATACTTCACACACATGCGCTTTCGCTTTTCAACTCGCTAAAAGCTAGCTTGTTGGAGTCTGTGTGTGTACTTCCATTTGTACCACCACACAGTAAAGCAACTCACATGTTTAAAATATTGAATTCATGTACACACCACAGCCTAGTGCGGCATCCCCAACGTAGCTAAAGACGAATGCTGCGTTTGCTGACAATCATTATTTATTTATTTTTTACCAAGCAAGTCAGTTAAGAACAAATTGTTATTTTCAATGATGGCCTAGGAACAGTGGATTAACTGCCTGTTCAGGGGCAGAATGACAGCTCGGTGGTTTGAACTTCCGGTTACTAGTCCAACGCTCTAACCACTAGGCTACATGGCCGCCACAATCATTGAACACATCAGCGCACGTTAAATCGAGTGCACCTGAAGTGAGCAGAACGGACCACCGCCTTTCTGATCTGTGTAACCAGAAAGCTCCCAATCTTAAACTTTTAACACGTCATTTAGCCCGATATTATATTTTAATATTTAACTATCCGGTAGTTCATTTACCTTTTGTTGCATGTCACTTTTACTTGCTCGACTTCATTAGGAATCAGCATAAAGCATAAAGCCTAAAACGGGGTGGGTATAATTTGTGGAACTTTCCAACAGGAATCTGTTCCCAAAAAACTTCGTAAATAACAAGGTTTCCAACAAACAACGCATTTTATTTATTTATTTAACCTTTATTTAACCAGGTAGGCAAGTTGAGAACAAGTTCTCATTTACAATTGCGACCTGGCCAAGATAAAGCAAAGCAGTTCGACACATACAACGACACAGAGTTACATGGAGTAAAACAAACATACAGTCAATTGCGGCCGAATAAAATACCGGGTAGGGGGGGGGGCTATTTCATCAAGTGTTTAACTCCACCTCGTTTATTCCGAAAAATGTCTGTCCTCTCTCTGGTAGCCTATGGACAAACATTAAGAATAAACTACGTGGTGAGTTGATGCCTATACGGCAGCAAGGTTAATTGATCGTGCTACATTCCTACAGCGTTATTTGTTACGACGTTTTTGGAACATATTTCCTGTTGGAACGTTCCACAAGTTATACCCACCCCTAAAACGATCATTATTGAAAGTTGAAAATCAGTATTGTAATAATTGAACAATTCTGCGGATGTTTTACCACCTAAATCATCTTTCTCTTGAATAGTCTAACTTATCTAAAAAAAAAAAAAACATTTCTATATTAAATTGTAAAAGAACGCTACAAACCTTAGAAACATTTTCATTCGACTGATCGTGTCCATTTCTTCCTCGACTTCCGTATAAATGTACTTCCTGTTTCAACACAGTGGGCGGGTTCAACAGATATAGGTTTATAGTATATGTTTATATTTATGTCATGTAAAGGCTTAATACACGTAATGCAAGTGTTCAGCCCATAAATTCATATTCTATCTGGTAAGAATGTTTTTTATTTTATTTCATGAATTCATTTAGTGATGTTTTGCAGTGCTACCAGGAGAGGGCAGTGTGACACAACAACCAGGTTAGACAGAAGGACGCTCGACGGTCTTATCTTTATCAGTGGTAATAACATGGTAGAATGTAACCAATAGTGATTTAGCAAATACAAAAACTAGACTAATTATACATTTATAGCACGATGTACATCCATGAAAATATAAGTTTAAGGAAGAGAAAAAGCATTTTAATACAAATGGTTTATTATTATACATTATTGATCCATCCCTGGGTAGGAGAGAGGGGAGAGAGAAACCGGGGGGAGGGGGGTGGGAGAGAGAAACGGGGGAGAGAGACAGGGAGAGAGAAACCGGGGGGAGAGAGAGAAACAGGGGGGGGGAGAGATGGGGAGAGGGAAACCGGGGGGGGGGAGGGAGATGGGGGCAGAGAGGGGACCGGGGGGGGGTGGGAGAGAGAGGGGGGGGGGGACCGGGGGAGAGAGGGAGACGGGGGGGAGAAGGGACCGGGGGGAGAGAGGGAGACTGGACAGGGTGGGGGGGGGAGACAGGGAGAAGGGAAAACAGAGGAAGGTGAAAGGCATATTCTACGTAGATTGGGGGAAGAGAAAGGGAGGATTGGGTGGAAGGCTTTGGGGCGTCCTGTCAGATCAGTTGAGGAGGGGGTGGAAGGCTTTGGGGCATCCTCAGGTGAATTGAGACAGAGGAGAGTTGGAGAGGAGACAACTGTCCTCAGACAGGTGAGAGGGAGGAGAGGAGACAGACGGGTGTGTGTTTATTTGTGAGTGTTGACCAGCTCCTCCAGTTTGGCCTGATTGGACCCTGAGAACTCCTCCACCTGGAACACAACAACCAATCAAATCAGTTATTCAACCAATCAACAAATACATTTATCAATCAATCACCGAACCAATCAATGAATCAAATCAGTTATTTAACAAATCAATCAACCAACCAACCAACAAATAAATTAATCAATCACCTAACCAATCAATGAATCAAATTAGTTATTCAACAAATCCACCAATCAACAACTAAATGAATCAATCGCTTAACTAATCAATGAATCAAATCAGTTATTTAACAAATCTACCAACTAACAAATAAATTAATCAATCACCTAACCAATCAATGAATCAAATCAAACAACCAACAAATAAATGAATCAATCACCTAACCAATCAATGAATCAAATCAGTTATTCAACAAATCAACCAACCAACAAATAAATGAATCAACCACCTAACCAATCAATGAATCAAATCAACCAACCAACAAATAAATGAATCAATCACCTAACCAATCAATGAATCAAATCAGTTATTCAACAAATCAACCAACCAACAAATAAATGAATCAACCACCTAACCAATCAATGAATCAAATCAACCAACCAACAAATAAATGAATCAATCACCTAACCAATCAATGAATCAAATCAGTTATTTAACAAATCAACCAACAAATAAATGAATCAATCACCTAACCAATCAATGAATCAAATCAAACAACCAACAAATAAATGAATCAACCAATGAATCAACCAATTGTAATGTATAAGTAAGTGCGATAACGAAGTAAACAAACAATATGGGGATATGGGGTTTCCACAACAAACGAAGAGATGTGAAGCGCGAGGAAACTTCTCTGCCGTTTCCTGCCCCGTAGCTTTCCTGCTCAACCTCATATCTCCCAGTCTCAGTTTACATAGAGCTTCTTACAGCAGAATGTGTCACAGAGTGGTTTACAATTAGGAACTGCTGACTGCCACTTTAAGACTGCCAGCAGACTCCTCCTACCTTCTAGTTAAAATTAGGAACTGTCTCTTTAAGACTACCAGCAGACTCCTCCTACCTTCTAGTTAAAATTAAGAACTGTCTCTTTAAGACTACCAGCAGACTCCTACCCTAGTTAAAATTAGGAACTGTCTCTTTAAGACTACCAGCCGACTCCTTCTAGTTAAAATTAGGAACTGTCTCTTTAAGACTACCAGCAGACTCCTCCTACCTTCTAGTTAAAATTAGGAACTGTCTCTTTAAGACTACCAGCAGACTCCTACCTTCTAGTTAAAATTAGGATCTGTCTCTTTAAGACTACCAGCAGACTCCTCCTACCCTTCTAGTTAAAATTAGGAACTGTCTCTTTAAGACTACCAGCAGACTCCTCCTACCTTCTAGTTAAAATTAGGAACTGTCTCTTTAAGACTACCAGCAGACTCCTCCTACCTTCTAGTTAAAATTAGGAACTGTCTCTTTAAGACTACCAGCAGACTCCTCCTACCTTTCTAGTTAAAATTAGGAACTGTCTCTTTAAGACTACCAGCAGACTCCTCCTACCTTCTAGTTAAAATTAGGAACTGTCTCTTTAAGACTACCAGCAGACTCCTCCCTTCTTCTAGTTAAAATTAGGAACTGTCTCTTTAAGACTACCAGCAGACTCCTCCCCTTCTTCTAGTTAGATAGGAACTGTCTTTTAAGACTACCAGCAGACTCCTCCTACCTTCTTCTAGTAAATTAGGAACTGTCTCTTTAAGACTACCAGCAGACTCCTCCTACCTTCTAGTTAAAATTAGGAACTGTCTCTTTAAGACTACCAGCAGACTCCTCCTACCTTCTAGTTAAAATTAGGAACTGTCTCTTTAAGACTACCAGCAGACTCCTCCTACCTTCTAGTTAAAATTAGGAAGGAGACTGTCTCTTTAAGAACTGTCTCTTTAAGACTACCAGCAGACTCCTCCTACCTTCTAGTTAAAATTAGGAACTGTCTCTTTAAGACTACCAGCAGACTCCTCCTACCTTCTAGTTAAAATTAGGATCTGTCTCTTTAAGACTACCAGCAGACTCCTCCTACCTTCTAGTTAAAATTAGGATCTGTCTCTTTAAGACTGCCAGCAGACTCCTCCTACCTTCTTCTAGTTCAAATTAGGATCTGTCTCTTTAAGACTACCAGCAGACTCCTCCTACCTTCTTCTAGTTAAAATTAGGAACTGTCTCTTTAAGACTACCAGCAGACTCCTCCTACCTTCTTCTAGTTAAAATTAGGAACTGTCTCTTTAAGACTACCAGCAGACTCCTCCTACCTTCTTCTAGTTAAAATTAGGAACTGTCTCTTTAAGACTACCAGCAGACTCCTCCTACCTTCATCTAGTTAAAATTAGGAACTGTCTCTTTAAGACTACCAGCAGACTCCTCCTACCCTTCTAGTTAAAATTAGGAACTGTCTCTTTAAGACTACCAGCAGACTCCTCCTACCTTCTTCTGGTTCTTGTAGAAGTGGAATGTTGGCATACACTTGATGTCACAGAAACTGGCCACATCCTGGAGAGGGAGGGAGGAGGGGAGACAGACAGAGACAAGGACAGAGACAGAGACAAGGAGGGAGGGGGAGACAGAGACAAGGACAGAGAGGGAGGGAGGGGGAGACAGAGACAAGGACAGAGAGGGGAGGGAGGAGGGGGAGGAGACAGAGAGGGAGGAGAGACAGAAGGACAGAGAGGGGGAGACAAGGACAGAGAGGGAGGGGGAGACAGACAAGGACAGAGAGGGAGGAGGGGGAGAAGGACAGAGAGGGAGGAGGGGGGGAGACAGACAGAGAGGGAGGACAGACAGGGGAGGAGGGGAGACAGAGGACAGAGAGGGAAAGACAGACAGGGGAGGAGGAGGGGAGACAGAGACAAGGACAGAGAGGGAGGAGGGGGAGACAGAGACAAGGACAGAGAGGGAGGAGGGGGGGAGACAAGGACAGAGAGGGGGAGGGGGGAGACAGAGACAAGGACAGAGAGGGAGGAGGGGGAGACAGAGACAAGGACAGAGGGAGGGAGGATGGAACAAGGGGAGGGAGAAACAGAACAAGGAGAGAGAGAGGGAGGAGGGGGAGACAGAGACAAGGACATAGGGAGGAAGGGGGAGACAGAGACAAGGACAGAGAGGGAGGAGGGGGAGATAGAAGGACAGAGAGGGGGACAGAGAGAGAGACAAGGACAGAGAGGGAGGAGGGGGAGACAGAGGGGAGAGAGGGAGGAGGGGGAGACAGAGACAAGGACAGCGAGGGAGGAGGGAGACAGAGACAAGGACAGAGGGAGGAGGGGGAGACAGAGAGATAGGACAGAGAGGAGGAGGGGGAGGAGAGAGATAGAAGAGAGGGGAGGAGAGGAGAGGGGGACAGAGAGGGAGAAGACAAGAGACAAGACCATCACAGCGAGGGAGGGAGAGAGACAGAAGGACAGAGAGGGAGGATAAAGGGGACAGAGAGATAGATGGATAAAGGCTGGATTAAGGGCAGATGGCTGATCCCAGATCTGTTAATATTGTTGCTGTATGGATAAAGGCTGTGGTTAAGGGCAGATGGGGACATTGTTGCTGTATGGATAAGAGGCTGAGTTAAGGGCAGAGATCCCAGAAGGACTGAGCGAGGGAGGGAGCAGATGGCTGATCCCAGAGAGAGATATGGATAAAGAAAAGGATCCCAGAGATACTGTATGGAGGGGGACAGAGAGATAGAAGGAGGCTGTGATTAAGGGCAGATGGGACAGAGAGATAGGCTGTGGTTAAGGGCAGATTGCTGAAGGATAAAGGCTGTGGTTAAGGGAGTGAGATCTGATTGTTGCTGAGATAAAGGCTGTGGTTAAGGGCAGATGGGACCAGATCTGTTAATATTGTTGCAGATAAAGTTAAGGGCAGATGGCTGATCCCAGATCTGTTAATATTGTTGCTGTATGGAAAGGACAGAGGCTGATGACATCTGTTAATAGCTGTGGTTAAGGGCAGATGGCTTACATCAGATTGTTGCTGTATGGATAAAGGCTGTGGTTAAGGGCAGATGGCTGATCCCAGATCTGTTAATATTGTATGGATAAAGGCATCCCAGATCTGTTGATACTGTTGCTGTATGGATAAAGGCTGTGATTAAGGGCAGATGGCTAAGATCTGTGGTTAAGGGCAGATATTGTTGCTGTATGGATAAAGGCTGTGGTTAAGGGCAGATGGCTGATCCCAGATCTGTTAATATTGTTGCTGTATGGATAAAGGCTGTGGTTAAGGGCAGATGGCTGATCCCAGATCTGTTGATATTGTTGCTGTATGGATAAAGGCTGTGGTTAAGGGCAGATGGCTGATCCCAGATCTGTTGATACTGTTGCTGTATGGATAAAGGCTGTGGTTAAGGGCAGATGGCTGATCCCAGATCTGTTAATATTGTTGCTGTATGGATAAAGGCTGTGGTTAAGGGCAGATGGCTGATCCCAGATCTAATATTGTTGCTGTATGGATAGGCTGTGGTTTGTTCCCAGCTGTATGGATAAAGGCTGTGGTTAAGGGCAGATGGCTGATCCCAGATCTGTTAATATTGTTGCTGTATGGATAAAGGCTGTGGTTAAGGGCAGATGGCTGATCCCAGATCTGTTAATAGGCTGTGTTGCTGATCCCAGATCTGTTGATATATGGATAAAGGCTGTGATTAAGGGCAGATGGCTGATCCCAGATCTGTTGATATTGTTGCTGTATGGATAAAGGCTGTGGTTAAGGGCAGATGGCTGATCCCAGATCTGTTAATATTGTTGCTGTATGGATAAAGGCTGTTGGTTAAAGTGATTAAGGGCAGATGGCTGATCCCAGATCTGTTGATATTGTTGCTGTATGGATAAAGGCTGTGGTTAAGGGCAGATGGCTGATCCCAGAGATCTGTTATGGATAGGCTGTGGTTAAGGGCAGATGGCTGATCCCAGATGCTGTATGGATATGGATAAAGGCTGTGATTAAGGGCAGATGGCTGATCCCAGATCTGTTAATATTGTTGCTGTATGGATAAAGGCTGTGGTTAAGGGCAGATGGCTGATCCCAGATCAGATCTGTTGATATCTGTTGCTGTATGGATAAAGGCTGTGGTTAAGGGCAGATGGCTGATCCCAGATCTGTTAATATTGTTGCTGTATGGATAAAGGCTGTGGTTAAGGGCAGATGGCTGATCCCAGATCTGTTAATACCCTTTGCTGTATGGATAAAGGCTGTGGTTAAGGGCAGATGGCTGATCCAGATCTGTTGATATTGTTGCTGTATGGATAAAGGCTGTGGTTAAGGGCAGATGGCTGATAATAAAGGCTGTGGTTAGGGCAGATGGCTGATCCCAGGGGATACTGTTGCTGTATGGATAAAGGCTGTGGGAGCAGTTAAGGGCAGATGGCTGATCCCAGATCTGTTAATATTGTTGCTGTATGGATAAAGGCTGTGGTTAAGGGCAGATGGCTGATCCCAGATCTGTTATGGATAAATTGTTGCTGTATGGATAAAGGCTGTGATTAAGGGCAGATGGCTGATCCCAGATCTGTTAATATTGTTGCTGTATGGATAAAGGCTGTGGTTAAGGGCAGATGGCTGATCCCAGATCTGTTAATATTGTTGCTGTATGGATAAAGGCTGTGGTTAAGGGCAGATGGCTGATCCCAGATCTGTTAATATTGTTGCTGTATGGATAAAGGCTGTGGTTAAGGGCAGATGGCTGATCCCAGATCTGTTGATACTGTTGCTGTATGGATAAAGGCTGTGGTTAAGGGCAGATGGCTGATCCCAGATCTGTTAATATTGTTGCTGTATGGATAAAGGCTGGTTATGGATAAATGGCAGATGGCTGATCCCAGATCTGTTGATATTGTTGCTGTATGGATAAAGGCTGTGGTTAAGGGCAGATGGCTGATCCCAGATCTGTTGATATTGTTGCTGTATGGATAAAGGCTGTGATTAAGGGCAGATGGCTGATCCCAGATCTGTTGATACTGTTGCTGTATGGATAAAGGCTGTGGTTAAGGGCAGATGGCTGATCCCAGATCTGTTGATACTGTATGGATAAAGGCTGTGGTTAAGGGCAGATGGCTGATCCCAGATCTGTTAATATTGTTGCTGTATGGATAAAGGCTGTGGTTAAGGACAGATGGCTGATCCCAGATCTGTTGATATTGTTGCTGTATGGATAAAGGCTGTGGTTAAGGGCAGATGGCTGATCCCAGATCTGTTAATATTGTTGCTGTATGGATAAAGGCTGTGGTTAAGGGCAGATGGCTGATCCCAGATCTGTTGATATTGTTGCTGTATGGATAAAGGCTGTGGTTAAGGGCAGATGGCTGATCCCAGATCTGTTGATATTGTTGCTGTATGGATAAAGGCTGTGGTTAAGGGCAGATGGCTGATCCCAGATCTGTTGATATTGTTGCTGTATGGATAAAGGCTGTGGTTAAGGGCAGATGGCTGATCCCAGATCTGTTAATATTGTTGCTGTATGGATAAAGGCTGTGGTTAAGGGCAGATGGCTGATCCCAGATCTGTTAATCTGTTGCTGTATGGATAAAGGCTGTGGTTAAGGGCAGATGGCTGATCCCAGATCTGTTAATATTGTTGCTGTATGGATAAAGGCTGTGATTAAGGGCAGATGGCTGATCCCAGATCTGTTAATACTGTTGCTGTATGGATAAAGGCTGTGATTAAGGGCAGATGGCTGATCCCAGATCTGTTAATATTGTTGCTGTATGGATAAAGGCTGTGATTAAGGGCAGATGGCTGATCCCAGATCTGTTAATACTGTATGGATAAAGGCTGTGGTTAAGGGCAGATGGCTGATCCCAGATCTGTTAATATTGTTGCTGTATGGATAAAGGCTGTGATTAAGGGCAGATGGCTGATCCCAGATCTGTTAATGCTGTGGATAAAGGCTGTGATTAAGGGCAGATGGCTGATCCCAGATCTGTTAATATTGTTGCTGTATGGATAAAGTTAAGGGCAGATGGCTGATCCCAGATCTGTTAATACTGTATGGATAAAGGCTGAGTTAAGGGCAGATGGCTGATCCCAGATCTGTTAATATTGTTGCTGTATGGATAAAGGCTGTGATTAAGGGCAGATGGCTGATCCCAGATCTGTTAATATTGTATGGATAAAGGCTGTGATTAAGGGCAGATGGCTGATCCCAGATCTGTTAATATTGTATGGATAAAGGCTGTGATTAAGGGCAGATGGCTGATCCCAGATCTGTTGATATTGTTGCTGTATGGATAAAGGCTGTGATTAAGGGCAGATGGCTGATCCCAGATCTGTTAATACCCTTTGCTGTATGGATAAAGGCTGTGGTTAAGGGCAGATGGCTGATCCCAGATCTGTTAATATTGTTGCTGTATGGATAAAGGCTGTGGTTAAGGGCAGATGGCTGATCCCAGATCTGTTAATATTGTTGCTGTATGGATAAAGGCTGTAGTTAAGGGCAGATGGCTGATCCCAGATCTGTTGCTCACGGTCGTCGTCACGTCAACCAGGGAAGACCAGACTCTGATAATTCTCAGACAGACCCTGGAGACAGAGAGAGACAGAGATCCCAGAGATAGTTGCAGAGAGACAAAGAGGAGTGAGAGAGACAGATGGCAGATCCCAGAGATACAGGATAAGAGAGAGAGACAGAGACAGAGACAGAGAGAGAGACAGAGAGAGACAGAGAGACAGAGAGAGAGACAGAGAGACAGAGACAGACAGAGAGCGAGATACAGGCGAGAAGACAGAGGAAAGAGACAGAGAGAACAGAGCGAGAGAGACAGCGAGAGAGAGCGATGGAGAGAGAGATCCCAGCGAGATGGATAAGACAGGGAGAGAGACAGAGACGGGAGAGAGAGACAGGGAGAGAGACAGGGAGAGGAGAAGGGAAATTAAGTCAGATAAGTTTAACTCCACATCCCGTTCCAAAACAGACCAACACCCCAACACCCAGTAGAAAGTGCAGTAAGTATCTCCTATTTAAATACAAGGTGCATTAGAAGGTCACCTTGAAGAAAGGAGCGATGCTCTGACAGGGGCCACACCACGTGGCTGTGAAGTCCACCACCACCAGCTTATCTACTGCCTCCTCCAGGGCCTTGTCGAAGCCCTCCTGGGAAACACACACACACACACACACACACACACACACACACACACACACACACACACACACACACACACACACACACACACACACACACACACACACACACACACACACACACACACACACGTCAAAATACACCATAACTAGTATTGTCCTTTATTGTCATCAGATCTCTGAAAGTGTGTCGGAGTGTGTTTGTGTATCACTGTTATAGAGGGTCTGTTATAGAGGGTCTGTTATAGAGGGTCTGTTATAGAGGGTCTGTTATAGAGGGTCTGTTATAGTGGGTCTGTTATAGAGGGTCCACTGGTTCTGTTATAGAGGGTCTGTTATAGAGGGTCTGTTATAGAGGGTCTGTTATAGAGGGTCTACTGGTTCTGTTATAGAGGGGTTATACTGGTTCTGTTATAGAGGGTCTGTTATAGAGGGTCTGTTATAGAGGGTCTGTTATAGAGGGTCTGTTATAGAGGGTCTACTGGTTCTGTTATAGAGGGTCTGTTATAGAGGGTCTGTTATAGAGGGTCTGTTATGAGGGTTCTGTTATAGAGGGGGTCTGTTATAGAGGGTCTGTTATAGAGGGTCTGTTATAGAGGGTCTGTTATAGAGGGTCTGTTATAGAGGGTCTACTGGGTCTGTTATAGAGGGTCTGTTATGGGTCTGTTATAGAGGGTCTGTTATAGAGGGTCTGTTATAGAGGGTCTGTTATAGAGGGTCTGTTATAGAGGGTCTGTTCTGTTAGAGGGTCTACTGGGTCTGTTATAGAGGGTCTATGGGTCTGTTATAGAGGGTCTACTGGTTCTGTTATAGAGGGTCTGTTATAGAGGGTCTGTTATAGAGGGTCTGTTATAGAGGGTCCACTGGTTCTGTTATAGAGGGTCTACTGGTTCTGTTATAGAGGGTCTGACTGGTTCTGTTATAGAGGGTCTGTTATAGAGGGTCTACTGGTTTGTTATAGGGTCTGTTATAGAGGGTCTACTGGGTCTGTTATAGAGGGTCTGTTATAGAGGGTCTGTTATAGAGGGTCTGTTATAGAGGGTCTGTTATAGAGGGTCTGATATAGAGGGTCTACTGGTTCTGTTATAGAGGGTCTGTTATAGAGGGTCTGTTATAGAGGGTCTACTGGTTCTGTTATAGGGTCTGTTATAGAGGGTCTGTTATAGAGGGTCTACTGGTTCTGTTATAGAGGGTCTGTTATAGAGGGTCTGTTATAGAGGGTCTGTTATAGAGGGTCTACTGGTTCTGTTATAGAGGGTCTGTTACTGGGTCTGTTATAGAGGGTCTACTGGTTCTGTTATAGAGGGTCTGTTATAGAGGGTCTGTTATAGAGGGTCCACTGGGTCTGTTATAGAGGGTCCACTGGTTCTGTTATAGAGGGTCTGTTATAGAGGGTCTGTTATAGAGGGTCTGTTATAGAGGGTCTACTGGTTCTGTTATAGAGGGTCTACTGGGTCTGTTATAGAGGGTCTGTTATAGAGGGTCCACTGGTTCTGTTATAGAGGGTCCACTGGGTCTGTTATAGAGGGTCTACTGGTTCTTATACTAGGTAGAGGAGAGAGTCAACACGTTAACGGTCATGTCTCTGGTTCTTATACTAGGTAGAGGAGAGAGTCAACACGTTAACGGTCATGTCTCTGGTTCTTATACTACTAGAGGTAGAGTCAACACGTTAACGGTCATGTCTCTGGTTCTTATACTAGGTAGAGGAGAGAGTCAACACGTTAACGGTCATGTCTCTGGTTCTTATACTAGGTAGAGGAGAGAGTCAACACGTTAACGGTCATGTCTCTGGTTCTTATACTAGGTAGAGGAGAGAGTCAACACGTTAACAGTCATGTCTCTGGTTCTTATACTAGGTAGAGGAGAGAGTCAACACGTTAACGGTCATGTCTCTGGTTCTTATACTAGGTAGAGGAGAGAGTCAACACGTTAACGGTCATGTCTCTGGTTCTTATACTAGGTAGAGGAGAGAGTCAACACGTTAACGGTCATGTCTCTGGTTCTTATACTAGGTAGAGGAGAGAGTCAACACGTTAACGGTCATGTCTCTGGTTCTTATACTAGGTAGAGGAGAGAGTCAACACGTTAACGGTCATGTCTCTGGTTCTTATACTAGGTAGAGGAGAGAGTCAACACGTTAACGGTCATGTCTCTGGTTCTTATACTAGGTAGAGGAGAGAGTCAACACGTTAACGGTCATGTCTCTGGTTCTTATACTAGGTAGAGGAGAGAGTCAACACGTTAACAGTCATGTCTCTGGTTCTTATACTAGGTAGAGGAGAGAGTCAACACGTTAACGGTCATGTCTCTGGTTCTTATACTAGGTAGAGGAGAGAGTCAACACGTTAACGGTCATGTCTCTGGTTCTTATACTAGGTAGAGGAGAGAGTCAACACGTTAACGGTCATGTCTCTGGTTCTTATACTAGGTAGAGGAGAGAGTCAACACGTTAACAGTCATGTCTCTGGTTCTTATACTAGGTAGAGGAGAGAGTCAACACGTTAACGGTCATGTCTCTGGTTCTTATACTAGGTAGAGGAGAGAGTCAACACGTTAACGGTCATGTCTCTGGTTCTTATACTAGGTAGAGGAGAGAGTCAACACGTTAACGGTCATGTCTCTGGTTCTTATACTAGGTAGAGGAGAGAGTCAACACGTTAACGGTCATGTCTCTGGTTCTTATACTAGGTAGAGAGGAGTTTTATTAACGGTCATGTCTCTGGTTCTTATTTAAAGAGGAAGGTCAGTTAACGGTCATTCTCTGGTTCTTATACTAGGTCGGAGAGAGTCAAACGTTAACGGTCATGTCTCTGGTTCTTACCCTAGGTAGAGGAGGAGTCAACACGTTAACGGTCATGTCTCTGGTTCTTATACTAGGTAGGGCCTGGATGTGTGACACGTTAAAGGTCATGTCTCTGGTTCTTATACTAGGTAGAGGAGAGAGTCAACACAACAGTCATGTCTCTGGTTCTTATACTAGGTAGAGGGAGAGTCAACACGTTAACGGTCATGTCTGAGGTTCTTGGGTTTACTCAGGTAGAGAGAGTCAACACGTTAACGGTCATGTCTCTGGTTCTTATACTAGGTAAGGAGGAGTACACGTTAGCGGTCATGTCTCTGGTTCTTATACTAGGTAGAGGAGAGAGTCAAAGTTAATGGGTCATGTCTCTGGTTCTTATAGTAGGAAAGGAAGAGTCAACACGTTAACGGTCATGTCTCTGGTTCTTATACTAGGAATGAGGAGAGAGGGAACACGTTAACGGTCATGTCTCTGGTTCTTATACTAGGTAGAGGGAGAGTCAACAATGCGGTCATGTCTCTGGTTCTTATACTAGGTAGAGGAGAGAGTCAACAGTTAGGTCATGTCTCTGGTTCTTATACTAGGTAGAGGAGAGAGTCAGGGACGTTAACAGTCATGTCTCTGGTTCTTATACTAGGTAGAGGAGAGAGTCAACACGTTAACGGTCATGTCTCTGGTTCTTATACTAGGTAGAGGATTTTTATTTCATGTAAACCTTTATTTAAACGTTAGGAAGGTCAGTTAAGAACAAATTCTTATTTACAAGAGGGCCTCGTAAGAGTGCCAAAGACGACGCTGGGCCAGAGAGGCCATAGAGGGACCAATCAGAGAGGATAGAGGGACTCAGAGTGGATAAGAGGGATCAGAGAGGATAAGAGGGACTCAGAGAGGATAGAGGGACTCAGAGAGGATGAGGGATTTTTATATTAAAGACCAATGTGAAGCGAGGCAGAAACGGAAACCAACAGATTGATGTACGAGAGAAGGACACAGGAAGTGAAAGCCTGTCAGTGAAAGATGAGGGTTGTTGGGTTTTTGCCTCAACAGAAAGGATAGAGGGACTTTCAATGTTCAAGAGAATTTGTCCCATAATGCACTGCAGCGTTTTAAATGTCAAAGAATGGGACATGTAGCTGACTCAGTGGAAAGGAAAGAGGGACGTCAAGTGTGGAGGAACACGTGGTTACAGGGAATGAGGAAGCATGGGAAGGTTAAGTGCTGTAACTGAGGGGAGAACACAATGAGTATTTGGTGGATGCCAGGTACAGAGGATAAGAGGGACTCAGAGAGGATAGAGGGACTCAGAGAGGATAGAGACTCAGAGGATAGAGGGACTCAGAGAGGATAGAAGGGACTCAGAGAGGATAGAGGGACTCAGAGAGGATAGAGGGACTCAGAGAGGATAGAGGGACTCAGAGAGGATAAGAGGGACTCAGAGAGGATAAGAGGGACTCAGAGAGGATAAGAGGGACTCAGAGAGGATAGAGGGACTCAGAGAGGATAGAGGGACTCAGAGAGGATAGAGGGACTCAGAGAGGATAAGAGGGACTCAGAGAGGATAAGAGGGACTCAGAGAGGATAGAGGGACTCAGAGAGGATAAGAGGGACTCAGAGAGGATAAGAGAGGACTCAGAGGGTAAGAGGGACTCAGAGAGGATAAGAGGGACTCAGAGAGGATAGAGGGACTCAGAGAGGATAAGAGGGACTCAGAGAGGATAAGAGGGACTCAGAGAGGATAAGAGGGACTCAGAGAGGATAAGAGGGACTCAGAGAGGATAAGAGGGACTCAGAGAGGATAAGAGGGACTCAGAGAGGATAAGAGGGACTCAGAGAGGATAAGAGGGACTCAGAGAGGATAAGAGGGACTCAGAGAGGATAAGAGGGACTCAGAGAGGATAAGAGGGACTCAGAGAGGATAAGAGGGACTCAGAGAGGATAGAGGGACTCAGAGAGGATAGAGGGACTCAGAGAGGATAGGAGGGACTCAGAGAGGATAGAGGGACTCAGAGAGGATAGAGGGACTCAGAGAGGATAGAGGGACTCAGAGAGGATAGAGGGACTCAGAGAGGATAGGAGGGACTCAGAGAGGATAGAGGGACTCAGAGAGGATAAGAGGGACTCAGAGAGGATAGAGGGACTCAGAGAGGATAGAGGGACTCAGAGAGGATAAGAGGGACTCAGAGAGGATAGAGGGACTCAGAGAGGATAAGAGGGACTCAGAGAGGATAAGAGGGACTCAGAGAGGATAAGAGGGACTCAGAGAGGATAAGAGGGACTCAGAGAGGATAAGAGGGACTCAGAGAGGATAAGAGGGACTCAGAGAGGATAAGAGGGACTCAGAGAGGATAAGAGGGACTCAGAGAGGATAAGAGGGACTCAGAGAGGATAAGAGGGACTCAGAGAGGATAATTTTAAATTTGGTAGCAGTGTGTAGAGAGGGAGGTTCCTATGTGGTAGCAGTGTGTAGGAGGGAGGTTCCTATGTGGTAGCAGTGTGTAGGGAGGTTCCTAAATGTGGTAGCAGTGTGTAAGGGAGGTTCCTATGTGGTAGCAGTGTATAGGAGGGAGGTTCCTATGGGGTAGCAAAATGTAGGAGGGAGGTTCCTATGTGGTAGCAGTGTGTAGGAGGAGGTTCCTATGTGGCAGCAGTGTGTAGGAGGGAGGTTCCTATGTGGCAGCAGTGTGTTGGAGGGAGGTTCCTAGAGGTTCCTATGTGGTAGCAGTGTATAGGAGGAAGGTTCCTATGTGGTAGCAGTGTGTTGGAGGGAGGTTCCTATGTGGTAGCAGTGTATGTTGGAGGAAGGTTCCTATGTAGCAGCAGTGTGTTGGAGGGAGGTTCCTATGTGGTAGCAATGTGTAGGAGGGAGGTTCCTATGTGGTAGCAGTGTGTAAGAGGGAGGTTCCTATGTGGTAGCAATGTGTTGGAGGAGGTTCCTATGTGGTAGCAGTGTGTAGGAGGGAGGTTCCTATGTGGTAGCAATGTGTAGGAGGGAGGTTCCTATGTGGTAGCAGTGTGTAGGAGGGAGGTTCCTATGTGGTAGCAGTGTATAAGAGGGAGGTTCTATGTGGTAGCAGTGTGTAAGAGGGAGGTTCCTATGTGGTAGTAGTGTGTAGGAGGGAGGTTCCTATGTGGTAGCAGTGTGTAGGAGGGAGGTTCCTATGTGGTAGCAGTGTGTAGGAGGGAGGTTCCTATGTGGTAGCAGTGTATAGGAGGGAGGTTCCTATGTGGTAGCAGTGTGTAGGAGGGAGGTTCCTATGTGGTAGCAGTGTGTAGGAGGGAGGTTCCTATGTGGTAGCAGTGTGTAAGAGGGAGGTTCCTATGTGGTAGTATTGTGTAGGAGGGAGGTTCCTATGTGGTAGCAGTGTGTAGGAGGGAGGTTCCTATGTGGTAGCAATGTGTAGGAGGGAGGTTCCTATGTGGTAGCAGTGTGTAAGAGGGAGGTTCCTAGAGGTTCCTATGTGGTGGCAGTGTGTAGGAGGGAGGTTCCTGGGTGTGTAGAAGTTTGTAGGAGGGAGGTTCCTATGTGGTAGCAGTGTGTAAGAGGGAGGTTCCTAGAGGTTCCTATGGGGTAGTGGCAGTGTGTAGGAGGGAGGTTCCTAGGTGTCCAGGAGAAGTCTGCAGAAGGGCATGAGAGAGAGAAGGGAATGTGTAGCAGGGAAAGTAGTGGTATGTGTTAATTGTAGGGGGCCCATGGAGCTGGGGATCAGAGACGTCCCGTGTGAGAGAGAGAGACAGGTTGAGGTTTCCAGGGTCAGAGACGTCCCGTGTGAGAGAGAGAGACAGGTTGAGGTTTCCAGGGTCAGAGACGTCCCGTGTGAGAGAGAGAGAGACAGGTTGAGGTTTCCAGGATCAGAGACGTCCCGTGTGAGAGAGAGAGAGACAGGTTGAGGTTTAATAATAATAATAATAATATATCCCATTTAGCAGACGCTTTTGTCCAAAGCGACTTACAAGTCGGCTGGGGCCACTACTTTTACATATGGGTGGCCCCAGTGGGAATCGAACCCACGACGGTTGGCGTTGCAAAGCGCCATGCTCTACCGACTGAGCCACACAGGTTTCCAGGATCAGAGACGTCCCGTGTGAGAGAGAGAGAGAGACAGGTTGAGGTTTCCAGGATCAGAGACGTCCGTGTGTGAGAGAGAGACAGGTTGAGGTTTCCAGGATCAGAGACGTCCGTGAGAGAGAGAGACAGGTTGAGGTTTCCAGGATCAGAGACGTCCGTGTGAGAGAGAGACAGGTTGAGGTTTCCAGGATCAGAGCGTCCCGTGTGAGAGAGAGAGAGACAGGTTGAGGTTTTCAGGGTCAGAGACGTCCCGTGTGTGAGAGAGAGACAGGTTGAGGTTTCCAGGATCAGAGACGTCCCGTGTGAGAGAGAGAGAGACAGGTTGATGTTTCCAGGATCAGAGACGTCCCGTGTGAGAGAGAGAGAGACAGGTTGAGGTTTCCAGGGTCAGAGACGTCCCGTGTGAGAGAGAGACAGGTTGAGGTTTCCAGGATCAGAGGCGTCCCGTGTGTGAGAGAGAGACAGGTTGAGGTTTCCAGGATCAGAGACGTCCCGTGTGTGAGAGAGAGACAGGTAGAGGTTTCCAGGATCAGAGACGTCCCGTGTGTGAGAGAGAGAGACAGGTTGAGGTTTCCAGGATCAGAGACGTCCCGTGTGAGAGAGAGAGACAGGTTGAGGTTTCCAGGATCAGAGACGTCCCGTGTGAGAGAGAGAGACAGGTAGAGGTTTCCAGGATCAGAGACGTCCCGTGTGTGTGAGAGAGACAGGTTAGAGGTTTCCAGGGTCAGAGACGTCCCGTGTGAGAGAGAGAGACAGGTTGAGGTTTCCAGGATCAGAGACGTCCCGTGTGAGAGAGAGACAGGTTGAGGTTTCCAGGATCAGAGACGTCCCACGAGAGAGAGAGAGAGACAGGTTGAGGTTTCCAGGATCAGAGACGTCCCGTGTGAGAGAGAGACAGGTTGAGGTTTCCAGGATCAGACGTCCCGTGTGAGAGAGAGAGACAGGTTGAGGTTTCCAGGGTCAGAGACGTCCCGTGTGAGAGAGAGAGAGACAGGTTGAGGTTTCCAGGATCAGAGACGTCCCGTGTGAGAGAGAGAGACAGGTTGAGGTTTCCAGGGTCAGAGACGTCCCGTGTGAGAGAGAGACAGGTTGAGGTTTCCAGGATCAGAGACGTGGCATCCCGTGTGAGAGAGAGAGACAGGTTGAGGTTTCCAGGATCAGAGACGCCCGTGTGTGATATGTTGAGGACAGTGAAGAGGTTTCCAGGATCAGAGACGTCCGTGGGAGAGACAGAGGAGGTTTCCAGGATCAGAGACGTCCCGTACAGAGGGAGATGAGACAGATTGAGGTTTCCAGGATCAGAGACGTCCCGTACAGAGAGAGAGACAGGTTGAGTTTTTCAGGGTCAGAGACGTCCCGTGTGTGAGAGAGAGAGACAGGTTGAGGTTTCCAGGATCAGAGGGACGTGAGAGGAGTGGTGTGAGAGAGAGACAGGTAGAGGTTTCCAGGATCAGAGACGTCCCGTGTGAGAAGTAGAGTACCAGACAGGACTAGAGGTTTGTAGGATCAGAGACGTACCAGTGTGAGAGAGAGACAGGTAGAGGTTTCCAGGATCAGAGACGTCCCGTACAGAGAGAAAGACAGGTAGAGGTTTCCAGGATCAGAGACGTCCCGTGTGAGAGAGAGACAGGTAGAGGTTTCCAGGATCAGAGACGTCCCTGTGTGAGAGAGAGACAGGTAGAGGTTTCCAGGATCAGAGACGTCCCGTGTGAGAGAGAGACAGGTAGAGGTTTCCAGGATCAGAGGGACGTCCCGTGTGAGGAGAGAGAGAGACAGGTTGATGTTTCCAGGATCAGAGAGGGAGAGAGAGAGAGTGGTGGTAGAGGTTTACCAGGATCAGAGGAGACGTGAGAGGAGAGAGACAGGTAGAGGTTTCCAGGATCAGAGACGTCCCGTGGAGAGAGAGACAGGTAGAGGTTTCCAGGGTCAGAGACGTCCCGTACAGAGAGAGAGACAGGTAGAGGTTTCCAGGATCAGAGACGTCCCGTGTGAGAGGGAGAGACAGGTAGAGGTTTCCAGGATCAGAGACGCCCGTGTGTGAGAGAGAGAGACAGGTAGAGGTTTCCAGGATCAGAGACGTCCCGTGTGTGAGAGAGAGAGACAGGTTGAGGTTTCCAGGATCAGAGACGGGAGTGTGAGAGGAGAGACAGGTAGAGGTTTCCAGGATCAGAGGACGTCCCGTGAGGAGAGAGAGAGACAGGTTGAGGTTTCCAGGATCAGAGACGTCCCTGAGAGGAGGGTGAGAGAGAGAGACAGGTTGAGGTTTCAGGATCAGAGGAGGGGTCCCGTGAGAGAGAGAGAGAGACAGGTTGAGGTTTCCAGGGTCAGAGTAGAGCAGAAGTTGTCATATGTTGAGGCAGTGAAGAAAGTAGAGGAAGATGGGTCAAGAGGGAGGGACTGAGAGGAGGGGTGTGAGAAGTAGATTCGTACCAGTACAGAGGGAGGGACTGAGAGGAGTGGTGTGAGAAGTAGATTCGTACCAGTACAGAGGGAGGGACTGAGAGGAGTGGTGTGAGAAGTAGATTCGTACCAGTACAGAGGGAGATGATTCTGAGAGGAGTGGTGTGAGAAGTAGATTCGTACCAGTACAGAGGGAGGGACTGAGAGGAGTGGTGGAGAAGTAGATTCGTACCAGTACAGAGGGAGGGACTGAGAGGAGTGGTGTGAGAAGTAGATTCGTACCAGTACAGAGGGAGGGACTGAGAGGAGTGGTGTGAGAAGTAGATTCGTACCAGTACAGAGGGAGGGACTGAGAGGAGTGGTGTGAGAAGTAGATTCGTACCAGTACAGAGGGAGGGACTGAGAGGAGTGGTGTGAGAAGTAGATTCGTACCAGTACAGAGGGAGGGACTGAGAGGAGTGGTGTGAGAAGTAGATTCGTACCAGTACAGAGGGAGGGACTGAGAGGAGTGGTGTGAGAAGTAGATTCGTACCAGTACAGAGGGAGGGACTGAGAGGAGTGGTGTGAGAAGTAGATTCGTACCAGTACAGAGGGAGGGACTGAGAGGAGTGGTGTGAGAAGTAGATTCGTACCAGTACAGAGGGAGGGACTGAGAGGAGTGGTGTGAAGTAGATTCGTACCAGTACAGAGGGAGGGACTGAGAGGAGTGGTGTGAGAAGTAGATTCGTACCAGTACAGAGGGAGGGACTGAGAGGAGTGGTGTGAGAAGTAGATTCGTACCAGTACAGAGGGGAGGGGACTGAGAGGAGTGGTGTGAGAAGTAGATTCGTACCAGTACAGAGGGAGGGACTGAGAGGAGTGGTGTGAGAAGTAGATTCGTACCAGTACAGAGGGAGGGACTGAGAGGAGTGGTGTGAGAAGTAGATTCGTACCAGTACAGAGGGAGGGACTGAGAGGAGTGGTGTGAGAAGTAGATTCGTACCAGTACAGAGGGAGATGATTCTGAGAGGAGGGGTGTGAGAAGTAGATTCGTACCAGTACAGAGGGGAGGGACTGAGAGGAGTGTGTGAGAAGTAGATTCGTACCAGTACAGAGGGAGATGATTCTGAGAGGAGTGGTGTGAGAAGTAGATTCGTACCAGTACAGAGGGAGGGACTGAGAGGAGTGGTGTGAGAAGTAGATTCGTACCAGTACAGAGGGAGGGACTGAGAGGAGTGGTGTGAGAAGTAGATTCATACCAGTACAGAGGGAGGGACTGAGAGGAGTGGTGTGAGAAGTAGATTCGTACCAGTACAGAGGGAGATGATTCTGAGAGGAGTGGTGTGAGAAGTAGATTCGTAC
>NW_027008792.1:0-72471 GCF_036934945.1 Oncorhynchus masou masou
CTTTCTTTGTACTTGTTAAAAATCACTAGCTTTCCTCATTCGGACAGGTTCATACAGCAAAGTCTGTATGATGTGAAATAATGTTGTTTAATTTCATTGGCTCAGCTAATTCGTACATGTTTGCAATTTCCTAAATAAGCCATTGGTCTTGTTGCTTTGAAAAGCTTGGACATTGTTGTTCAACTTTAATAATCTAAGACTGCAAGGCCTGAGAATTATTTTGTCTGAATCTGCATCGCAAGATTGAGGGAAAAGAGTATCTTTGTACTTGTTAAAAATCACTAGCTTTCCTCATTCGGACAGGTTCACAGCTTTGATGTCTGTTGTTGCGAAGCAAAGTCTGTATGATGTCAAATAGTGATGTATCACATAGAATGCGTGGCATAGTGGATAAGGCGTCTGACTTCGAATCAGAAGACTGAGGGTTTGAGTCCTTCGCGGTTGTTTAATTTCATTGGCTCATCTGATATTTTGCAATTTCCTAAATAAGGCATTGGTATTGTTGCTTTGAAAAGCTTGGACATTGTTGTTCAACTTTAATAATCTAAGACTGCAAGGCCTGAGAATTATTGTGTCTGAATCTGCATCGCAAGATTGAAGGAAAGAGTATCTTTCTTTGTACTTGTTAAAAATCACTAGCTTTCCTCATTCGGACAGGTTCACAACTTTTTGATTTCTGTTGTTGAGAAGCAAAGTCTGTATGAATTTCAAGTAGTGATGTATCAAAGATCGTGGCATAGTGGATAAGAGCGTCTGACTTGTTAAGAAGACTGAGGATTGAGTCCCTTCGTTGTTTAATTTCATTGGCTCATCTGATATTTGAACATGTTTGCAATTTCCCTAAATAAGGCATTGGTCTTGTTGCTTTGAAAAGCTTGGACATTGTTGTTCAACTTTAATAATCTAAGACTGCAAGGCCTGAGAATTATTGTGTCTGAATCTGCATCGCAAGATTGAAGGAAAGAGTATCTTTTGTACTTGTTAAAAATCTGTATTCGGACAGGTGATGTCTGTTGTTGCGAAGCAAAATCTGTATGATGTCAAAAGTCGTTTAATTTCATTGGCTCAGCTAATTCGTACATGTTTGCAATTTCCCTAAATAAGGCATTGGTCTTGTTGCTTTGAAAAGCTTGGTACTTGTTGTTCAACTTTAATAATCTAAGACTGCAAGGCCTGAGAATTATTGTGTCTGAATCTGCATCGCAAGATTGAAGGAAAGAGTATCTTCATTGTACTTGTTAAAAATCACTAGCTTTCCTCATTCGGACAGGTTCACAGCTTTGATGTCTGTTGTTGCGAAGCAAAGTCTGTATGATGTCAAATAGTGATGTATCACATAGAATGCGTGGCATAGTGGATAAGGCGTCTGACTTCGAATCAGAAGACTGAGGGTTTGAGTCCCTTCGCGGTTGTTTAATTTCATTGGCTCATCTGATACTTTGCAATTTCCCTAAATAAGGCATGGTCTTGTTGCTTTGAAAAGCTTGGACATTGTTGTTCAACTTTAACAATCTAAGACTGCAAGGCCTGAGAATTATTGTGTCTGAATCTGCATCGCAAGATTGAAGGAAACAGTATCTTTGTGCTTGTTAAAAATCACTAGCTTTCCTCATTCGGACAGGTTCATACAGCAAAGTCTGTATGATGTGAAATAGGGTCGTTTAATTTCATTGGCTCAGCTAATTCGTACATGTTTGCAATTTCCCTAAATAAGGCATTGGTCTTGTTGCTTTGAAAAGCTTGGAACTTGTTGTTTAACTTTAATAATCTAAGACTGCAAGGCCTGAGAATTATTGTGTCTGAATCTGCATCGCAAGATTGAAGGAAACAGTATCTTTGTGCTTGTTAAAAATCACTAGCTTTCCTCATTCGGACAGGTTCATACAGCAAAGTCTGTATGATGTCAAATATGGTCGTTTAATTTCATTAGCTCAGCAAATTCGTACATGATTGCAATTTCCCTAAATAAGGCATTGGTCTTGTTGCTTTGAAAAGCTTGGACATTGTTGTTCAACTTTAATAATCTAAGACTGCAAGGCCTGAGAATTATTGTGTCTGAATCTGCATCGCAAGATTGAAGGAAAGAGTATCTTTCTTTGTACTTGTTAAAAATCACTAGCTTTCCTCATTCGGACAGGTTCACAACTTTGATGTCTGTTGTTGCGAAGCAAAATCCGTATGATGTCAAAGAGGGTCAATTTCATTAGCTCAGCTAATTCGTACATGTTTGCAATTTCCCTAAATAAGGCATTGGTCTTGTTGCTTTGAAAAGCTTGGACATTGTTGTTCAACTTTAATAATCTAATACTGCAAGGCCTAAGACTTATTGTGTCTGAATCTGCATCGCAAGATTGAAGGAAAGAGTATCTTTGTACTTGTTAAAAATCTGTATGATGTGAATTAGGGTCGTTTAATTTCATTGGCTCAGATAATTCGTACATGTTTGCAATTTCCCTAAATAAGGCATTGGTCTTGTTGCTTTGAAAAGCTTGGTACTTGTTGTTCAACTTTAATAATCTAAGACTGCAAGGCCTGAGAATTATTGTGTCTGAATCTGCATCGCAAGATTGAAGGAAAGAGTATCTTTGTACTTGTTAAAAATCTGTATGATGTGAAATAGGGTCGTTTAATTTCATTGGCTCAGCTAATTCGTACATGTTTGCAATTTCCCTAAATAAGGCATTGGTCTTGTTGCTTTGAAAAGCTTGGTACTTGTTGTTCAACTATAATAATCTAAGACTGCAAGGCCTGAGAATTATTGTGTCTGAATCTGCATCGCAAGATTGAAGGAAAGAGTATTTTTCTTTGTACTTGTTAAAAATCACTAGCTTTCCTCATTCGGACAGGTTCACAGCTTTGATGTCTGTTGTTGCGAAGCAAAGTCTGTATGATGTCAAATAGTGATGTATCACATAGAATGCGTGGCATAGTGGATAAGGCGTCTGACTTCGAATCAGAAGACTGAGGGTTTGAGTCCCTTCGCGGTTGTTTAATTTCATTGGCTCATCTGATATTTTGCAATTTCCCTAAATAAGGCATGGTCTTGTTGCTTTGAAAAGCTTGGACATTGTTGTTCAACTTTAATAATCTAAGACTGCAAGGCCTGAGAATTATTGTGTCTGAATCTGCATCGCAAGATTGAAGGAAAGAGTATCTTTGTACTTGTTAAAAATCACTAGCTTTCCTCATTCGGACAGGTTCATACAGCAAAGTCTGTATGATGTAAAATAGGGTCGTTTAATTTCATTAGCTCAGCTAATTCGTACATGTTTGCAATTTCCCTAAATAAGGCATTGGTCTTGTTGCTTTGAAAAGCTTGGAACTTGTTGTTCACCTTTAATAATCTAAGACTGCAAGGCCTGAGAATTATTTTGTCTGAATCTGCATCGCAAGATTGAAGGAAAGAGTATCTTTGTACTTGTTAAAAATCACTAGCTTTCCTCATTCGGACAGGTTCACAACTTTGATGTCTGTTGTTGCGAAGCAAAATCCGTATGATGTCAAAGAGGGTCGTTTAATTTCATTAGCTCAGCTAATTCGTACATGTTTGCAATTTCCCTAAATAAGGCATTGGTCTTGTTGCTTTGAAAAGCTTGGACATTGTTGTTCAACTTTAATAATCTAATACTGCAAGGCCTGAGACTTATTGTGTCTGAATCTGCATCGCAAGATTGAAGGAAAGAGTATCTTTGTACTTGTTAAAAATCACTAGCTTTCCTCATTCGGACAGGTTCATACAGCAAAGTCTGTATGATGTAAAATAGGGTCGTTTAATTTCATTGGCTCAGCTAATTCGTACATGTTTGCAATTTCCCTAAATAAGGCATTGGTCTTGTTGCTTTGAAAAGCTTGGAACTTGTTGTTTAACTTTAATAATCTAAGACTGCAAGGCCTGAGAATTATTGTGTCTGAATCTGCATCGCAAGATTGAAGGAAAGAGTATCTTTCTTTGTACTTGTTAAAAATCACTAGCTTTCCTCATTCGGACAGGTTCACAGCTTTGATGTCTGTTGTTGCGAAGCAAAGTCTGTATGATGTCAAATAGTGATGTATCACATAGAATGCGTGGCATAGTGGATAAGGCGTCTGACTTCGAATCAGAAGACTGAGGGATTGAGTCCCTTCGCGGTTGTTTAATTTCATTGGCTCATCTGATATTTTGCAATTTCCCTAAATAAGGCATGGTCTTGTTGCTTTGAAAAGCTTGGACATTGTTGTTCAACTTTAATAATCTAAGACTGCAAGGCCTGAGAATTATTGTGTCTGAATCTGCATCGAAAGATTGAAGGAAAGAGTATCTTTGTACTTGTTAAAAATCACTAGCTTTCCTCATTCGGAAAGGTTCATACAGCAAAGTCTGTATGATGTAAAATAGGGTCGTTTAATTTCATTGGCTCAGCTAATTCGTACATGTTTGCAATTTCCTAATAAATAAGACATTGGTATTGTTGATTTGAAAAGCTTGGACATTGTTGTTCAACTTTAATAATCTAAGACTGCAAGGCCTGAGAATTATTGTGTCTGAATCTGCATCGCAAGATTGAAGGAAAGAGTATCTTTGTACTTGTTAAAAATCACTAGCTTTCCTCATTCGGACAGGTTCACAACTTTGATGTCTGTTGTTGCGAAGCAAAACTTGTATGATGTCAAAAGAGGGTCGTTTAATTTCATTAGCTCAGCTAATTCGTACATGTTTGCAATTTCCTAATAAATAAGGCATTGGTATTGTTGATTTGAAAAGCTTGGACATTGTTGTTCAACTTTAATAATCTAAGACTGCAAGGCCTGAGAATTATTGTGTCTGAATCTGCATCGCAAGATTGAAGGAAACAGTATCTTTGTACTTGTTAAAAATCTGCATGATGTGAAATAGGGTCGTTTAATTTCATTGGCTCAGCTAATTCGTACATGTTTGCAATTTCCTAAATAAGGCATTGGTCTTGTTGATTTGAAAAGCTTGGACATTGTTGTTCAACTTTAATAATCTAAGACTGCAAGGCCTGAGAATTATTGTGTCTGAATCTGCATCACAAGATTGAAGGAAAGAGTATCTTTCTTTGTACTTGTTAAAAATCACTAGCTTTCCTCATTCGGACAGGTTCACAGCTTTGATGTCTGTTGTTGAGAAGCAAAGTCTGTATGATGTCAAATAGTGATGTATCACATTGCCACGCAGTCTTAGTGGATAAGGCGTCTGACTTCGAATCAGAAGACTGAGGGATTGAGTCCCTTCGCGGTTGTTTAATTTCATTGGCTCATCTGATATTTGAACATGTTTGCAATTTCCCTAAATAAGGCATGGTCTTGTTGCTTTGAAAAGCTTGGACATTGTTGTTCAACTTTAATAATCTAAGACTGCAAGGCCTGAGAATTATTGTGTCTGAATCTGCATCGCAAGATTGAAGGAAAGAGTATCTTTGTACTTGTTAAAAATCACTAGCTTTCCTCATTCGGACATGTTCACAATTTTGATGTCTGTTGTTGCGAAGCAAAATCTGTATGATGTCAAAAGAGGGTCGTTTAATTTCATTAGCTCAGCTAATTCGTACATGTTTGCAATTTCCCTAAATAAGGCATTGGTCTTGTTGCTTTGAAAAGCTTGGAACTTGTTGTTTAACTTTAATAATCTAAGACTGCAAGGCCTGAGAATTATTGTGTCTGAATCTGCATCGCAAGATTGAAGGAAAGAGTATCTTTGTACTTGTTAAAAATCACTAGCTTTCCTCATTCGGACAAGTTCATACAGCAAAGTCTGTATGATGTCAAATAGGGTCGTTTAATTTCATTGGCTCAGCTAATTGGTACATGTTTGCAATTTCCCGAAATAAGACATTGGTCTTGTTGCTTTGAAAAACTTGGACATTGTTGTTCACCTTTAATAATCTAAGACTGCAAGGCCTGAGAATTATTTTGTCTGAATCTGCATCGCAAGATTGAAGGAAAGAGTATCTTTGTACTTGTTAAAAATCACTAGCTTTCCTCATTCGGACAGGTTCACAACTTTGATGTCTGTTGCGAAGCAAAATCCGTATGATGTCAAAGAGGGTCGTTTAATTTCATTAGCTCAGCTAATTCGTACATGTTTGCAATTTCCCTAAATAAGGCATTGGTCTTGTTGCTTTGAAAAGCTTGGACATTGTTGTTCAACTTTAATAATCTAATACTGCAAGGCCTGAGACTTATTGTGTCTGAATCTGCATCGCAAGATTGAAGGAAACAGTATCTTTGTACTTGTTAAAAATCTGTATGATGTGAATTAGGGTCGTTTAATTTCATTGGCTCAGATAATTCGTACATGTTTGCAATTTCCCTAAATAAGGCATTGGTCTTGTTGCTTTGAAAAGCTTGGTACTTGTTGTTCAACTTTAATAATCTAAGACTGCAAGGCCTGAGAATTATTGTGTCTGAATCTGCATCGCAAGATTGAAGGAAAGAGTATCTTTCTTTGTACTTGTTAAAAATCACTAGCTTTCCTCATTCGGACAGGTTCATACAGCAAAGTCTGTATGATGTGAAATAGGGTCGTTTAATTTCATTGGCTCAGCTAATTCGTACATGTTTGCAATTTCCTAAATAAGCCATTGGTCTTGTTGCTTTGAAAAACTTGGACATTGTTGTTCACCTTTAATAATCTAAGACTGCAAGGCCTGAGAATTATTTTGTCTGAATCTGCATCGCAAGATTGAAGGAAAAGAGTATCTTTGTACTTGTTAAAAATCACTAGCTTTCCTCATTCGGACAGGTTCACAGCTTTGATGTCTGTTGTTGCGAAGCAAAGTCTGTATGATGTCAAATAGTGATGTATCACATAGAATGCGTGGCATAGTGGATAAGGCGTCTGACTTCGAATCAGAAGACAGGGTTTGAGTCCCTTCGCGGTTGTTTAATTTCATTGGCTCATCTGATATTTGAACATGTTTGCAATTTCCTTAAATAAGGCATGGTCTTGTTGCTTTGAAAAGCTTGGACATTGTTGTTCAACTTTAATAATCTAAGACTGCAGGCCTGAGAATTATTGTGTCTGAATCTGCATCGCAAGATTGAAGGAAAGAGTATCTTTGTACTTGTTAAAAATCACTAGCTTTCCTCATTCGGACAGGTTCACAACCTGGATGTCTGTTGTTGCGAAGCAAAATCTGTATGACGTCAAAGAGGGTCGTTTAATTTCATTAGCTCAGCTAATTCGTACGTTTGCAATTTCCCTAAATAAGGCATTGGTCTTGTTGCTTTGAAAAACTTGGTACTTGTTGTTCAACTTTAATAATCTAAGACTGCAAAGCCTGAGAATTATTGTGTCTGAATCTGCATCGCAAGATTGAAGGAAAGAGTATCTTTGTACTTGTTAAAAATCTGTATGATGTGAAATAAGGTCGTTTAATTTCATTGGCTCAGCTAATTCGTACATGTTTGCAATTTCCCTAAATAAGGCATGGTCTTGTTGCTTTGAAAAGCTTGGACATTGTTGTTCAACTTTAATAATCTAAGACTGCAAGGCCTGAGAATTATTGTGTCTGAATCTGCATCGCAAGATTGAAGGAAAGTATATCTTTGTACTTGTTAAAAATCACTAGCTTTCCTCATTCGGACAGGTTCACAACTTTGATGTCTGTTGTTGCGAAGCAAAATCCGTATGATGTTAAAGAGGGTCGTTTAATTTCATTAGCTCAGCTAATTCGTACATGTTTGCAATTTCCCTAAATAAGGCATTGGTCTTGTTGCTTTGAAAAGCTTGGTACTGTTGTTCAACTTTAATAATCTAAGACTGCAAGGCCTGAGAATTATTGTGTCTGAATCTGCATCGCAAGATTGAAGGAAAGAGTATCTTTGTGCTTGTTAAAAATCACTAGCTTTCCTGATTCGGACAGGTTCATACAGCAAAGTCTGTATGATGTCAAATAGGGTCGTTTAATTTCATTGGCTCAGCTAATTCGTACATGATTGCAATTTCCCTAAATAAGTCATTGGTCTTGTTGCTTTGAAAAGCTTGGACATTGTTGTTCAACTATTATAATCTAAGACTGCAAGGCCTGAGAATTATTGTGTCTGAATCTGCATCGCAAGATTGAAGGAAAGAGTATCTTTCTTTGTACTTGTTAAAAATCACTAGCTTTCCTCATTCGGACAGGTTCACAGCTTTGATGTCTGTTGTTGCGAAGCAAAGTCTGTATGATATCAAATAGTGATGTATCACATAGAATGCGTGGCATAGTGGATAAGGCGTCTGACTTCGAATCAGAAGACTGAGGGTTTGAGTCCCTTCGCGGTTGTTTAATTTCATTGGCTCATCTGATATTTTGCAATTTCCCTAAATAAGGCATGGTCTTGTTGCTTTGAAAAGCTTGGACATTGTTGTTCAACTTTAATAATCTAAGACTGCAAGGCCTGAGAATTATTGTGTCTGAATCTGCATCGCAAGATTGAAGGAAAGAGTATCTTTCTTTGTACTTGTTAAAAATCACTAGCTTTCCTCATTCGGACAGGTTCACAACCTGGATGTCTGTTGTTGCGAAGCAAAATCTGTATGACGTCAAAGAGGGTCGTTTAATTTCATTAGCTCAGCTAATTCGTACGTTTGCAATTTCCCTAAATAAGGCATTGGTCTTGTTGCTTTGAAAAGCTTGGTACTTGTTGTTCAACTTTAATAATCTAAGACTGCAAGGCCTGAGAATTATTGTGTCTGAATCTGCATCGCAAGATTGAAGGAAAGAGGATCTTTGTACTTGTTAAAAATCTGTATGATGTGAAATAAGGTCGTTTAATTTCATTGGCTCAGCTAATTCGTACATGTTTGCAATTTCCCTAAATAAGGCATGGTCTTGTTGCTTTGAAAAGCTTGGACATTGTTGTTCAACTTTAATAATCTAAGACTGCAAGGCCTGAGAATTATTGTGTCTGAATCTGCATCGCAAGATTGAAGGAAAGAGTATCTTTGTACTTGTTAAAAATCACTAGCTTTCCTCATTCGGACAGGTTCATACAGCAAAGTCTGTATGATGTGAAATAGGGTCATTTAATTTCATTGGCTCAGCTAATTCGTACATGTTTGCAATTTCCTAAATAAGGCATTGGTCTTGTTGATTTGAAAAGCTTGGACATTGTTGTTCAACTTTAATAATCTAAGACTGCAAGGCCTGAGAATTATTGTGTCTGAATCTGCATCGCAAGATTGAAGGAAAGAGTATCTTTGTACTTGTTAAAAATCACTAGCTTTCCTCATTCGGACAGGTTCATACAGCAAAGTCTGTATGATGTCAAATAGGGTCGTTTAATTTCATTGGCTCAGCTAATTGGTACATGTTTGCAATTTCCTAAATAAGCCATTGGTCTTGTTGCTTTGAAAAACTTGGACATTGTTGTTCACCTTTAATAATCTAAGACTGCAAGGCCTGAGAATTATTTTGTCTGAATCTGCATCGCAAGATTGAAGGAAAGAGTACCTTTGTACTTGTTAAAAATCACTAGCTTTCCTCATTCGGACAGGTTCACAACTTTTTGTTAATAATCTAAGACTGCAAGGCCTGAGAATTATTGTGTCTGAATCTGCATCGCAAGATTGAAGGAAAGAGTATCTTTGTACTTGTTAAAAATCTGTATGATGTGAAATAGGGTCGTTTAATTTCATTGGCTCAGCTAATTCGTACATGTTTGCAATTTCCCTAAATAAGGCATTGGTCTTGTTGTTTTGAAAAGCTTGGACATTGTTGTTCAACTTTAATAATCTAAGACTGCAGGCCTGAGAATTATTGTGTCTGAATCTGCATCGCAAGATTGAAGGAAACAGTATCTTTGTACTTGTTAAAAATCACTAGCTTTCCTCATTCGGACAGGTTCACAGCTTTGATGTCTGTTGTTGTGAAGCAAAGTCTGTATGATATCAAATAGTGATGTATCACATAGAATGATAGTGGATGAGGCGTCTGACTTTGAATCAGAAGACTGAGGGTTTGAGTCCCTTCGTTGTTTAATTTCATTGGCTCATCTGATATTTTGCAATTTCCCTAAATAAGGCATGGTCTTGTTGCTTTGAAAAGCTTGGACATTGTTGTTCAACTTTAATAATCTAAGACTGCAGGCCTGAGAATTATTGTGTCTGAATCTGCATCGCAAGATTGAAGGAAAGAGTATCTTTGTACTTGTTAAAAATCACTAGCTTTCCTCATTCGGACAGGTTCATACAGCAAAGTCTGTATGATGTCAAATATGGTCGTTTAATTTCATTAGCTCAGCTAATTCGTACATGCTTGCAATTTCCCTAAATAAGGCATTGGTCTTGTTGCTTTGAAAAGCTTGGTACTTGTTGTTCAACTTTAATAATCTAAGACTGCAAGGCCTGAGAATTATTGTGTCTGAATCTGCATCGCAAGATTGAAGGAAAGAGTATCTTTCTTTGTACTTGTTAAAAATCACTAGCTTTCCTCATTCGGACAGGTTCACAGCTTTGATGTCTGTTGTTGCGAAGCAAAGTCTGTATGATATCAAATAGTGATGTATCACATAGAATGCGTGGCATAGTGGATAAGGCGTCTGACTTCGAATCAGAAGACTGAGGGTTTGAGTCCCTTCGCGGTTGTTTAATTTCATTGGCTCATCTGATATTTTGCAATTTCCCTAAATAAGGCATGGTCTTGTTGCTTTGAAAAGCTTGGACATTGTTGTTCAACTTTAATAATCTAAGACTGCAAGGCCTGAGAATTATTGTGTCTGAATCTGCATCGCAAGATTGAAGGAAAGAGTATCTTTGTACTTGTTAAAAATCACTAGCTTTCCTCATTCGGACAGGTTCAGAACCTGGATGTCTGTTGTTGCGAAGCAAAATCTGTATGATGTCAAAGAGGGTCGTTTAATTTCATTAGCTCAGCTAATTCGTACGTTTGCAATTTCCCTAAATAAGGCATTGGTCTTGTTGCTTTGAAAAGCTTGGTACTTGTTGTTCAACTTTAATAATCTAAGACTGCAAGGCCTGAGAATTATTGTGTCTGAATCTGCATCGCAAGATTGAAGGAAAGAGTATCTTTGTACTTGTTAAAAATCTGTATGATGTGAAATAGGGTCGTTTAATTTCATTGGCTCAGCTAATTCGTACATGATTGCAATTTCCCTAAATAAGTCATTGGTCTTGTTGCTTTGAAAAGCTTGGTACTTGTTGTTCAACTATTATAATCTAAGACTGCAAGGCCTGAGAATTATTGTGTCTGAATCTGCATCGCAAGATTGAAGGAAAGAGTATCTTTCTTTGTACTTGTTAAAAATCACTAGCTTTCCTCATTCGGACAGGTTCACAGCTTTGATGTCTGTTGTTGCGAAGCAAAGTCTGTATGATATCAAATAGTGATGTATCACATAGAATGCGTGGCATAGTGGATAAGGCGTCTGACTTCGAATCAGAAGACTGAGGGTTTGAGTCCCTTCGCGGTTGTTTAATTTCATTGGCTCATCTGATATTTTGCAATTTCCCTAAATAAGGCATGGTCTTGTTGCTTTGAAAAGCTTGGACATTGTTGTTCAACTTTAATAATCTAAGACTGCAAGGCCTGAGAATTATTGTGTCTGAATCTGCATCGCAAGATTGAAGGAAAGAGTATCTTTCTTTGTACTTGTTAAAAATCACTAGCTTTCCTCATTCGGACAGGTTCACAACTTGGATGTCTGTTGTTGCGAAGCAAAATCTGTATGATGTCAAAGAGGGTCGTTTAATTTCATTAGCTCAGCTAATTCGTACGTTTGCAATTTCCCTAAATAAGGCATTGGTCTTGTTGCTTTGAAAAGCTTGGTACTTGTTGTTCAACTTTAATAATCTAAGACTGCAAGGCTTGAGAATTATTGTGTCTGAATCTGCATCGCAAGATTGAAGGAAAGAGTATCTTTGTACTTGTTAAAAATCACTAGCTTTCCTCATTCGGACAGGTTCATACAGCAAAGTCTGTATGATGTCAAATAGGGTCGTTTAATTTCATTGGCTCAGCTAATTGGTACATGTTTGCAATTTCCCGAAATAAGCCATTGGTCTTGTTGCTTTGAAAAACTTGGTACTTGTTGTTCAACTTTAATAATCTAAGACTGCAAGGCCTGAGAATTATTGTGTCTGAATCTGCATCGCAAGATTGAAGGAAAGAGTATCTTTCTTTGTACTTGTTAAAAATCACTAGCTTTCCTCATTCGGACAGGTTCACAACCTGGATGTCTGTTGTTGCGAAGCAAAATCTGTATGACGTCAAAGAGGGTCGTTTAATTTCATTAGCTCAGCTAATTCGTACGTTTGCAATTTCCCTAAATAAGGCATGGTCTTGTTGCTTTGAAAAGCTTGGTACTTGTTGTTCAACTTTAATAATCTAAGACTGCAAGGCCTGAGAATTATTGTGTCTGAATCTGCATCGCAAGATTGAAGGAAAGAGTATCTTTGTACTTGTTAAAAATCTGTATGATGTGAAATAAGGTCGTTTAATTTCATTGGCTCAGCTAATTCGTACATGTTTGCAATTTCCCTAAATAAGGCATGGTCTTGTTGCTTTGAAAAGCTTGGACATTGTTGTTCAACTTTAATAATCTAAGACTGCAAGGCCTGAGAATTATTGTGTCTGAATCTGCATCGCAAGATTGAAGGAAAGAGTATCTTTGTACTTGTTAAAAATCACTAGCTTTCCTCATTCGGACAGGTTCATACAGCAAAGTCTGTATGATGTGAAATAGGGTCGTTTAATTTCATTGGCTCAGCTAATTCGTACATGTTTGCAATTTCCTAAATAAGGCATTGGTCTTGTTGATTTGAAAAGCTTGGACATTGTTGTTCAACTTTAATAATCTAAGACTGCAAGGCCTGAGAATTATTGTTTCTGAATCTGCATCGCAAGATTGAAGGAAAGAGTATCTTTGTACTTGTTAAAAATCACTAGCTTTCCTCATTCGGACAGGTTCATACAGCAAAGTCTGTTGATGTCAAATAGGGTCGTTTAATTTCATTGGCTCAGCTAATTGGTACATGTTTGCAATTTCCCGAAATAAGCCATTGGTCTTGTTGCTTTGAAAAACTTGGACATTGTTGTTCACCTTTAATAATCTAAGACTGCAAGGCCTGAGAATTATTTTGTCTGAATCTGCATCGCAAGATTGAAGGAAAGAGTACCTTTGTACTTGTTAAAAATCACTAGCTTTCCTCATTCGGACAGGTTCACAACTTTTTGTTAATAATCTAAGACTGCAAGGCCTGAGAATTATTGTGTCTGAATCTGCATCGCAAGATTGAAGGAAAGAGTATCTTTGTACTTGTTAAAAATCTGTATGATGTGAAATAGGGTCGTTTAATTTCATTGGCTCAGCTAATTCGTACATGTTTGCAATTTCCCTAAATAAGGCATTGGTCTTGTTGCTTTGAAAAGTTTGGTACTTGTTGTTCAACTTTAATAATCTAAGACTGCAAGGCCTGAGAATTATTTTGTCTGAATCTGCATCGCAAGATTGAAGGAAAGAGTACCTTTGTACTTGTTAAAAATCACTAGCTTTCCTCATTCGGACAGGTTCACAACTTTTTGTTAATAATCTAAGACTGCAAGGCCTGTTATTGTGTCTGAATCTGCATCGCAAGATTGAAGGAAAGAGTATCTTCATTGTACTTGTTAAAAATCACTAGCTTTCCTCATTGGACAGGTTCATACAGCAAAGTCTGTATGATGTCAAATATGGTCGTTTAATTTCATTAGCTCAGCTAATTCGTACATGCTTGCAATTTCCCTAAATAAGGCATTGGTCTTGTTGCTTTGAAAAGCTTGGTACTTGTTGTTCAACTTTAATAATCTAAGACTGCAAGGCCTGAGAATTATTTTGTCTGAATCTGCATCGCAAGATTGAAGGAAAGAGTATCTTTCTTTGTACTTGTTAAAAATCACTAGCTTTCCTCATTCGGACAGGTTCACAACCTGGATGTCTGTTGTTGCGAAGCAAAATCTGTATGACGTCAAAGAGGGTCGTTTAATTTCATTAGCTCAGCTAATTCGTACGTTTGCAATTTCCCTAAATAAGGCATTGGTCTTGTTGCTTTGAAAAGCTTGGTACTTGTTGTTCAACTTTAATAATCTAAGACTGCAAGGCTTGAGAATTATTGTGTCTGAATCTGCATCGCAAGATTGAAGGAAAGAGTATCTTTGTACTTGTTAAAAATCTGTATGATGTGAAATAGGGTCGTTTAATTTCATTGGCTCAGCTAATTCGTACATGTTTGCAATTTCCCTAAATAAGGCATTGGTCTTGTTGTTTTGAAAAGCTTGGACATTGTTGTTCAACTTTAATAATCTAAGACTGCAGGCCTGAGAATTATTGTGTCTGAATCTGCATCGCAAGATTGAAGGAAACAGTATCTTTGTACTTGTTAAAAATCACTAGCTTTCCTCATTCGGACAGGTTCACAGCTTTGATGTCTGTTGTTGTGAAGCAAAGTCTGTATGATATCAAATAGTGATGTATCACATAGAATGCGTGGCATAGTGGATGAGGCGTCTGACTTTGAATCAGAAGACTGAGGGTTTGAGTCCCTTCGCGGTTGTTTAATTTCATTGGCTCATCTGATATTTTGCAATTTCCCTAAATAAGGCATGGTCTTGTTGCTTTGAAAAGCTTGGACATTGTTGTTCAACTTTAATAATCTAAGACTGCAGGCCTGAGAATTATTTTGTCTGAATCTGCATCGCAAGATTGAAGGAAAGAGTATCTTTGTACTTGTTAAAAATCACTAGCTTTCCTCATTCGGACAGGTTCATACAGCAAAGTCTGTATGATGTCAAATATGGTCGTTTAATTTCATTAGCTCAGCTAATTCGTACATGCTTGCAATTTCCCTAAATAAGGCATTGGTCTTGTTGCTTTGAAAAGCTTGGTACTTGTTGTTCAACTTTAATAATCTAAGACTGCAAGGCCTGAGAATTATTGTGTCTGAATCTGCATCGCAAGATTGAAGGAAAGAGTATCTTTCTTTGTACTTGTTAAAAATCACTAGCTTTCCTCATTCGGACAGGTTCACAGCTTTGATGTCTGTTGTTGCGAAGCAAAGTCTGTATGATATCAAATAGTGATGTATCACATAGAATGCGTGGCATAGTGGATAAGGCGTCTGACTTCGAATCAGAAGACTGAGGGTTTGAGTCCCTTCGCGGTTGTTTAATTTCATTGGCTCATCTGATATTTTGCAATTTCCCTAAATAAGGCATGGTCTTGTTGCTTTGAAAAGCTTGGACATTGTTGTTCAACTTTAATAATCTAAGACTGCAAGGCCTGAGAATTATTGTGTCTGAATCTGCATCGCAAGATTGAAGGAAAGAGTATCTTTCTTTGTACTTGTTAAAAATCACTAGCTTTCCTCATTCGGACAGGTTCAGAACCTGGATGTCTGTTGTTGCGAAGCAAAATCTGTATGACGTCAAAGAGGGTCGTTTAATTTCATTAGCTCAGCTAATTCGTACGTTTGCAATTTCCCTAAATAAGGCATTGGTCTTGTTGCTTTGAAAAGCTTGGTACTTGTTGTTCAACTTTAATAATCTAAGACTGCAAGGCTTGAGAATTATTGTGTCTGAATCTGCATCGCAAGATTGAAGGAAAGAGTATCTTTGTACTTGTTAAAAATCTGTATGATGTGAAATAGGGTCGTTTAATTTCATTGGCTCAGCTAATTCGTACATGATTGCAATTTCCCTAAATAAGTCATTGGTCTTGTTGCTTTGAAAAGCTTGGTACTTGTTGTTCAACTATTATAATCTAAGACTGCAAGGCCTGAGAATTATTGTGTCTGAATCTGCATCGCAAGATTGAAGGAAAGAGTATCTTTCTTTGTACTTGTTAAAAATCACTAGCTTTCCTCATTCGGACAGGTTCACAGCTTTGATGTCTGTTGTTGCGAAGCAAAGTCTGTATGATATCAAATAGTGATGTATCACATAGAATGCGTGGCATAGTGGATAAGGCGTCTGACTTCGAATCAGAAGACTGAGGGTTTGAGTCCCTTCGCGGTTGTTTAATTTCATTGGCTCATCTGATATTTTGCAATTTCCCTAAATAAGGCATGGTCTTGTTGCTTTGAAAAGCTTGGACATTGTTGTTCAACTTTAATAATCTAAGACTGCAAGGCCTGAGAATTATTGTGTCTGAATCTGCATCGCAAGATTGAAGGAAAGAGTATCTTTCTTTGTACTTGTTAAAAATCACTAGCTTTCCTCATTCGGACAGGTTCACAACCTGGATGTCTGTTGTTGCGAAGCAAAATCTGTATGACGTCAAAGAGGGTCGTTTAATTTCATTAGCTCAGCTAATTCGTACGTTTGCAATTTCCCTAAATAAGGCATTGGTCTTGTTGCTTTGAAAAGCTTGGTACTTGTTGTTCAACTTTAATAATCTAAGACTGCAAGGCTTGAGAATTATTGTGTCTGAATCTGCATCGCAAGATTGAAGGAAAGAGTATCTTTGTACTTGTTAAAAATCACTAGCTTTCCTCATTCGGACAGGTTCATACAGCAAAGTCTGTATGATGTCAAATAGGGTCGTTTAATTTCATTGGCTCAGCTAATTGGTACATGTTTGCAATTTCCCGAAATAAGCCATTGGTCTTGTTGCTTTGAAAAACTTGGTACTTGTTGTTCAACTTTAATAATCTAAGACTGCAAGGCCTGAGAATTATTGTGTCTGAATCTGCATCGCAAGATTGAAGGAAAGAGTATCTTTCTTTGTACTTGTTAAAAATCACTAGCTTTCCTCATTCGGACAGGTTCACAACCTGGATGTCTGTTGTTGCGAAGCAAAATCTGTATGACGTCAAAGAGGGTCGTTTAATTTCATTAGCTCAGCTAATTCGTACGTTTGCAATTTCCCTAAATAAGGCATGGTCTTGTTGCTTTGAAAAGCTTGGTACTTGTTGTTCAACTTTAATAATCTAAGACTGCAAGGCCTGAGAATTATTGTGTCTGAATCTGCATCGCAAGATTGAAGGAAAGAGTATCTTTGTACTTGTTAAAAATCTGTATGATGTGAAATAAGGTCGTTTAATTTCATTGGCTCAGCTAATTCGTACATGTTTGCAATTTCCCTAAATAAGGCATGGTCTTGTTGCTTTGAAAAGCTTGGACATTGTTGTTCAACTTTAATAATCTAAGACTGCAAGGCCTGAGAATTATTGTGTCTGAATCTGCATCGCAAGATTGAAGGAAAGAGTATCTTTGTACTTGTTAAAAATCACTAGCTTTCCTCATTCGGACAGGTTCATACAGCAAAGTCTGTATGATGTGAAATAGGGTCGTTTAATTTCATTGGCTCAGCTAATTCGTACATGTTTGCAATTTCCTAAATAAGGCATTGGTCTTGTTGATTTGAAAAGCTTGGACATTGTTGTTCAACTTTAATAATCTAAGACTGCAAGGCCTGAGAATTATTGTTTCTGAATCTGCATCGCAAGATTGAAGGAAAGAGTATCTTTGTACTTGTTAAAAATCACTAGCTTTCCTCATTCGGACAGGTTCATACAGCAAAGTCTGTTGATGTCAAATAGGGTCGTTTAATTTCATTGGCTCAGCTAATTGGTACATGTTTGCAATTTCCCGAAATAAGCCATTGGTCTTGTTGCTTTGAAAAACTTGGACATTGTTGTTCACCTTTAATAATCTAAGACTGCAAGGCCTGAGAATTATTTTGTCTGAATCTGCATCGCAAGATTGAAGGAAAGAGTACCTTTGTACTTGTTAAAAATCACTAGCTTTCCTCATTCGGACAGGTTCACAACTTTTTGTTAATAATCTAAGACTGCAAGGCCTGAGAATTATTGTGTCTGAATCTGCATCGCAAGATTGAAGGAAAGAGTATCTTTGTACTTGTTAAAAATCTGTATGATGTGAAATAGGGTCGTTTAATTTCATTGGCTCAGCTAATTCGTACATGTTTGCAATTTCCCTAAATAAGGCATTGGTCTTGTTGCTTTGAAAAGTTTGGTACTTGTTGTTCAACTTTAATAATCTAAGACTGCAAGGCCTGAGAATTATTTTGTCTGAATCTGCATCGCAAGATTGAAGGAAAGAGTACCTTTGTACTTGTTAAAAATCACTAGCTTTCCTCATTCGGACAGGTTCACAACTTTTTGTTAATAATCTAAGACTGCAAGGCCTGAGACTTATTGTGTCTGAATCTGCATCGCAAGATTGAAGGAAAGAGTATCTTCATTGTACTTGTTAAAAATCACTAGCTTTCCTCATTCGGACAGGTTCATACAGCAAAGTCTGTATGATGTCAAATATGGTCGTTTAATTTCATTAGCTCAGCTAATTCGCATGCTTGCAATTTCCCTAAATAAGGCATTGGTCTTGTTGCTTTGAAAAGCTTGGTACTTGTTGTTCAACTTTAATAATCTAAGACTGCAAGGCCTGAGAATTATTTTGTCTGAATCTGCATCGCAAGATTGAAGGAAAGAGTATCTTTCTTTGTACTTGTTAAAAATCACTAGCTTTCCTCATTCGGACAGGTTCACAACCTGATGTCTGTTGTTGCGAAGCAAAATCTGTATGATGTCAAAGAGGGTCGTTTAATTTCATTAGCTCAGCTAATTCGTACGTTTGCAATTTCCCCTAAATAAGGCATTGGTCTTGTTGCTTTGAAAAGCTTGGTACTTGTTGTTCAACTTTAATAATCTAAGACTGCAAGGATTGAGAATTATTGTGTCTGAATCTGCATCGCAAGATTGAAGGAAAGAGTATCTTTGTACTTGTTAAAAATCTGTATGATGTGAAATAATGTCGTTTAATTTCATTGGCTCAGCTAATTCGTACATTTTTGCAATTTCCTAAATAAGGCATTGGTCTTGTTGCTTTGAAAAGCTTGGACATTGTTGTTCAACTTTAATAATCTAAGACTGCAAGGCCTGAGATTTATTGTGTCTGAATCTGCATCGCAAGATTGAAGGAAAAGAGTATCTTTGTACTTGTTAAAAATCACTAGCTTTCCTCATTCGGACAGGTTCACAACTTTGATGTCTGTTGTTGCGAAGCAAAATCCGTATGATGTCAAAGAGGGTCGTTTAATTTCATTAGCTCAGCTAATTCGTACATGTTTGCAATTTCCCTAAATAAGGCATTGGTCTTGTTGCTTTGAAAAGCTTGGACATTGTTGTTCAACTTTAATAATCTAATACTGCAAGGCCTGAGACTTATTGTGTCTGAATCTGCATCGCAAGATTGAAGGAAACAGTATCTTTGTACTTGTTAAAAATCTGTATGATGTGAATTAGGGTCGTTTAATTTCATTGGCTCAGATAATTCGTACATGTTTGCAATTTCCCTAAATAAGGCATTGGTCTTGTTGCTTTGAAAAGCTTGGTACTTGTTGTTCAACTATAATAATCTAAGACTGCAAGGCCTGAGAATTATTGTGTCTGAATCTGCATCGCAAGATTGAAGGAAAGAGTATCTTTCTTTGTACTTGTTAAAAATCACTAGTTTTCCTCATTCGGACAGGTTCACAGCTTTGATGTCTGTTGTTGCGAAGCAAAGTCTGTATGATGTCAAATAGTGATGTATCACATAGAATGCGTGGCATAGTGGATAAGGCGTTGACTTCGAATCAGAAGACTGAGGGTTTGAGTCCCTTCGCGGTTGTTTAATTTCATTGGCTCATCTGATATTTTGCAATTTCCCTAAATAAGGCATGGTCTTGTTGCTTTGAAAAGCTTGGACATTGTTGTTCAACTTTAATAATCTAAGACTGCAAGGCCTGAGAATTATTGTGTCTGAATCTGCATCGCAAGATTGAAGGAAAGAGTATCTTTGTACTTGTTAAAAATCACTAGCTTTCCTCACTCGGACAGGTTTATACAGCAAAGTCTGTATGATGTAAAATAGGGTCGTTTAATTTCATTGGCTCAGCTAATTCGTACATGTTTGCAATTTCCTAAATAAAGCATTGGTATTGTTGATTTGAAAAGCTTGGACATTGTTGTTCAACTTTAATAATCTAAGACTGCAAGGCCTGAGAATTATTGTGTCTGAATCTGCATCGCAAGATTGAAGGAAAGAGTACCTTTGTACTTGTTAAAAATCACTAGCTTTCCTCATTCGGACAGGTTCACAACTTTTTGTTAATAATCTAAGACTGCAAGGCCTGAGACTTATTGTGTCTGAATCTGCATCGCAAGATTGAAGGAAAGAGTATCTTCATTGTACTTGTTAAAAATCACTAGCTTTCCTCATTCGGACAGGTTCATACAGCAAAGTCTGTATGATGTCAAATATGGTCGTTTAATTTCATTAGCTCAGCTAATTCGTACATGTTTGCAATTTCCCTAAATAAGGCATTGGTCTTGTTGCTTTGAAAAGCTTGGTACTTGTTGTTTAACTTTAATAATCTAAGACTGCAAGGCCTGAGAATTATTGTCTGAATCTGCATCGCAAGATTGAAGGAAAGAGTATCTTTCTTTGTACTTGTTAAAAATCACTAGCTTTCCTCATTCGGACAGGTTCACAACCTGGATGTCTGTTGTTGCGAAGCAAAATCTGTATGACGTCAAAGAGGGTCGTTTAATTTCATTAGCTCAGCTAATTCGTACGTTTGCAATTTCCCTAAATAAGGCATTGGTCTTGTTGCTTTGAAAAGCTTGGTACTTGTTGTTCAACTTTAATAATCTAAGACTGCAAGGCTTGAGAATTATTGTGTCTGAATCTGCATCGCAAGATTGAAGGAAAGAGTATCTTTGTACTTGTTAAAAATCTGTATGATGTGAAATAAGGTCGTTTAATTTCATTGGCTCAGCTAATTCGTACATGTTTGCAATTTCCCTAAATAAGGCATGGTCTTGTTGCTTTGAAAAGCTTGGACATTGTTGTTCAACTTTAATAATCTAAGACTGCAAGGCCTGAGAATTATTGTGTCTGAATCTGCATCGCAAGATTGAAGGAAAGAGTATCTTTGTACTTGTTAAAAATCACTAGCTTTCCTCATTCGGACAGGTTCACAGCTTTGATGTCTGTTGTTGCGAAGCAAAGTCTGTATGATATCAAATAGTGATGTATCACATAGACTGCGTGGCCTAGTGGATAAGGCGTCTGACTTCGAATCAGAAGAATGAGGGTTTGAGTCCCTTCGCGGTTGTTTAATTTCATTGGCTCATCTGATATTTGAACATGTTTGCAATTTCCCTAAATAAGGCATGGTCTTGTTGCTTTGAAAAGCTTGGACATTGTTGTTCAACTTTAATAATCTAAGACTGCAAGGCCTGAGAATTATTGTGTCTGAATCTGCATCGCAAGATTGAAGGAAAGAGTATCTTTCTTTGTACTTGTTAAAAATCACTAGCTTTCCTCATTCGGACAGGTTCATACAGCAAAGTCTGTATGATGTCAAATAGGGTCGTTTAATTTCATTGGCTCAGCTAATTGGTACATGTTTGCAATTTCCCGAAATAAGCCATTGGTCTTGTTGCTTTGAAAAACTTGGACATTGTTGTTCATTTAATAATCTAAGACTGCAAGGCCTGAGAATTATTTTGTCTGAATCTGCATCGCAAGATTGAAGGAAAGGTCTTGTTGTACTTGTTAAAAATCACTAGCTTGGACTCATTCGTTCACAACTTTTGTTAATAATCTAAGACTGCAAGGCCTGAGAATTATTGTGTCTGAATCTGCATCGCAAGATTGAAGGAAAGAGTATCTTTGTACTTGTTAAAAATCACTAGCTTTCCTCATTCGTTCATACAGCAAAGTCTGTATGATGTCAAATAGGGTCGTTTAATTTCATTGGCTCAGCTAATTGGTACATGTTTGCAATTTCCCTAAATAAGGCATTGGTCTTGTTGCTTTGAAAAGCTTGGACATTGTTGTTCAACTTTAATAATCTAATACTGCAAGGCCTGAGACTTATTGTGTCTGAATCTGCATCGCAAGATTGAAGGAAAGAGTATGTTTGTACTTGTTAAAAATCACTAGCTTTCCTCATTCGGACAGGTTCACAACTTTGATGTCTGTTGTTGCGAAGCAAAGTCTGTATGATGTGAATTAGGGTCGTTTAATTTCATTAGCTCAGCTAATTCGTACATGTTTGCAATTTCCCTAGGCATTCCCAAGGCATTGGTCTTGTTGCTTTGAAAAGCTTGGACATTGTTGTTCAACTTTAATAATCTAAGACTGCAAGGCCTGAGAATTATTGTGTCTGAATCTGCATCGCAAGATTGAAGGAAAAGAGTATCTTTGTACTTGTTAAAAATCACTAGCTTTCCTCATTCGGACAGGTTCATACAGCAAAGTCTGTATGATGTGAAATAATGTCGTTTAATTTCATTGGCTCAGCTAATTCGTACATTTTTGCAATTTCCTAAATAAGCCATTGGTCTTGTTGCTTTGAAAAACTTGGACATTGTTGTTCACCTTTAATAATCTAAGACTGCAAGGCTTGAGAATTATTTTGTCTGAATCTGCATCGCAAGATTGAAGGAAAGAGTATCTTTGTACTTGTTAAAAATCACTAGCTTTCCTCATTCGGACAGGTTCACAACTTTGATGTCTGTTGTTGCGAAGCAAAATCCGTATGATGTCAAAGAGGGTCGTTTAATTTCATTAGCTCAGCTAATTCGTACATGTTTGCAATTTCCCTAAATAAGGCATTGGTCTTGTTGCTTTGAAAAGCTTGGACATTGTTGTTCAACTTTAATAATCTAATACTGCAAGGCCTGAGACTTATTGTGTCTGAATCTGCATCGCAAGATTGAAGGAAACAGTATCTTTGTACTTGTTAAAAATCTGTATGATGTGAATTAGGGTTTTAATTTCATTGGCTCAGATAATTCGTACATGTTTGCAATTTCCCTAAATAAGGCATTGGTCTTGTTGCTTTGAAAAGCTTGGTACATTGTTGTTCAACTTTAATAATCTAAGACTGCAAGGCCTGAGAATTATTGTGTCTGAATCTGCATCGCAAGATTGAAGGAAAGAGTATCTTTCTTTGTACTTGTTAAAAATCACTAGCTTTCCTCATTCGGACAGGTTCATACAGCAAAGTCTGTATGATGTGAAATAGGGTCGTTTAATTTCATTGGCTCAGCTAATTGGTACATGTTTGCAATTTCCTAAATAAGCCATTGGTCTTGTTGCTTTGAAAAACTTGGACATTGTTGTTCACCTTTAATAATCTAAGACTGCAAGGCTTGAGAATTATTTTGTCTGAATCTGCATCGCAAGATTGAAGGAAAAGAGTATCTTTGTACTTGTTAAAAATCACTAGCTTTCCTCATTCGGACAGGTTCACAGCTTTGATGTCTGTTGTTGCGAAGCAAAGTCTGTATGATGTCAAATAGTGATGTATCACATAGAATGCGTGGCATAGTGGATAAGCCGTCTGACTTCGAATCAGAAGACTGAGGTTTGAGTCCCTTCAGTTTAATTTCATTGGCTCATCTGATATTTTACAATTTCCCTAAATAAGGCATTGGTATTGTTGCTTTGAAAAGCTTGGACATTGTTGTTCAACTTTAATAATCTAAGACTGCAAGGCCTGAGAATTATTGTGTCTGAATCTGCATCGCAAGATTGAAGGAAAGAGTATCTTTGTACTTGTTAAAAATCACTAGCTTTCCTCATTCGGACAGGTTCACAACTTTGATGTCTGTTGTTGCGAAAAAATCTGTATGATGTCAAAGAGGGTCGTTTAATTTCATTGGCTCAGCTAATTTGTACATGTTTGCAATTTCCCTAAATAAGGCATTGGTCTTGTTGCTTTGAAAAGCTTGGTACTTGTTGTTCAACTTTAATAATCTAAGACTGCAAGGCCTGAGAATTATTGTGTCTGAATCTGCATCGCAAGATTGAAGGAAAGAGTATCTTTGTGCTTGTTAAAAATCACTAGCTTTCCTCATTCGGACAGGTTCATACAGCAAAGTCTGTATGATGTCAAATAGGGTCGTTCAATTTCATTGGCTCAGCTAATTCGTACATGTTTGCAATTTCCCTAAATAAGGCATTGGTCTTGTTGCTTTGAAAAGCTTGGACATTGTTGTTCAACTTTAATAATCTAAGACTGCAAGGCCTGAGACTTATTGTGTCTGAATCTGCATCGCAAGATTGAAGGAAAAGATCTATCTTTGTACTTGTTAAAAATCACTAGCTTTCCTCATTCGGACAGGTTCATTGTATGGACAGGTTCATACAGCAAAGTCTGTATGATGTCAAATAGGGTCGTTTAATTTCATTGGCTCAGCTAATTGGTACATGTTTGCAATTTCCCTAAATAAGGCATTGGTCTTGTTGCTTTGAAAAGCTTGGACATTGTTGTTCAACTTTAATAATCTAAGACTGCAAGGCCTGAGAATTATTGTGTCTGAATCTGCATCGCAAGATTGAAGGAAAAGAGTATCTTTGTACTTGTTAAAAATCACTAGCTTTCCTCATTCGGACAGGTTCACAACTTGGATGTCTGTATGATGTCAAAGAGGGTCGTTTAATTTCATTAGCTCAGCTAATTCGTACATGTTTGCAATTTCCCTAAATAAGGCATGGTCTTGTTGCTTTGAAAAGCTTGGTACTTGTTGTTCTAATTTAATAATCTAAGACTGCAAGGCCTGAGAATTATTGTGTCTGAATCTGCATCGCAAGATTGAAGGAAAGAGTATCTTCATTGTACTTGTTAAAAATCACTAGCTTTCCTCATTCGGACAGGTTCATACAGCAAAGTCTGTATGATGTCAAATAGGGTCGTTTAATTTTATTGGCTCAGCTAATTGGTACATGTTTGCAATTTCCCGAAATAAGCCATTGGTCTTGTTGCTTTGAAAAACTTGGACATTGTTGTTCACCTTTAATAATCTAAGACTGCAAGGCCTGAGAATTATTTTGTCTGAATCTGCATCGCAAGATTGAAGGAAAGAGTATCTTTGTACTTGTTAAAAATCACTAGCTTTCCTCATTCGGACAGGTTCACAATTTTGATGTCTGTTGTTGCTAAGCAAAATCTGTATGATGTCAAAAGAGGGTCGTTTAATTTCATTAGCTCAGCTAATTCGTACATGTTTGCAATTTCCTAAATAAGGCATTGGTCTTGTTGCTTTGAAAAGCTTGGAACTTGTTGTTTAACTTTAATAATCTAAGACTGCAAGGCCTGAGAATTATTGTGTCTGAATCTGCATCGCAAGATTGAAGGAAAGAGTATCTTTGTACTTGTTAAAAATCACTAGCTTTCCTCATTCGGACAGGTTCACAACTTTGATGTCTGTTGTTGCGAAGCAAAATCCGTATGATGTCAAAGAGGGTCGTTTAATTTCATTAGCTCAGCTAATTCGTACATGTTTGCAATTTCCTAAATAAGGCATTGGTCTTGTTGCTTTGAAAAGCTTGGTACTTGTTGTTCAACTTTAATAATCTAAGACTGCAAGGCCTGAGAATTATTGTGTCTGAATCTGCATCGCAAGATTGAAGGAAAGAGTATCTTTCTTTGTACTTGTTAAAAATCACTAGCTTTCCTCATTCGGACAGGTTCATACAGCAAAGTCTGTATGATGTCAAATAAGGTCGTTTAATTTCATTGGCTCAGATAATTCGTACATGTTTGCAATTTCCTAAATAAGGCATTGGTATTGTTGATTTGAAAAGCTTGGACATTGTTGTTCAACTTTAATAATCTAAGACTGCAAGGCCTGAGAATTATTGTGTCTGAATCTGCATCGCAAGATTGAAGGAAAGAGTATCTTTCTTTGTACTTGTTAAAAATCACTAGCTTTCCTCATTCGACAGGTTCATACAGCAAAGTCTGTATGATGTCAAATAGGGTCGTTTAATTTCATTGGCTCAGCTAATTGGTACATGTTTGCAATTTCCCTAAATAAGACATTGGTCTTGTTGCTTTGAAAAACTTGGACATTGTTGTTCACCTTTAATAATCTAAGACTGCAAGGCCTGAGAATTATTTTGTCTGAATCTGCATCGCAAGATTGAAGGAAAGAGTATCTTTGTACTTGTTAAAAATCACTAGCTTTCCTCATTCGGACAGGTTCACAACTTTGATGTCTGTTGTTGCGAAGCAAAATCCGTATGATGTCAAAGAGGGTCGTTTAATTTCATTAGCTCAGCTAATTCGTACATGTTTGCAATTTCCCTAAATAAGGCATTGGTCTTGTTGCTTTGAAAAGCTTGGACATTGTTGTTCAACTTTAATAATCTAATACTGCAAGGCCTGAGACTTATTGTGTCTGAATCTGCATCGCAAGATTGAAGGAAACAGTATCTTTGTAATTGTTAAAAATCTGTATGATGTGAATTAGGGTCGTTTAATTTCATTGGCTTAGATAATTCGTACATGTTTGCAATTTCCCTAAATAAGGCATTGGTCTTGTTGCTTTGAAAAGCTTGGTACTTGTTGTTCAACTATAATAATCTAAGACTGCAAGGCCTGAGAATTATTGTGTCTGAATCTGCATCGCAAGATTGAAGGAAAGAGTATCTTTCTTTGTACTTGTTAAAAATCACTAGTTTTCCTCATTCGGACAGGTTCACAGCTTTGATGTCTGTTGTTGCGAAGCAAAGTCTGTATGATGTCAAATAGTGATGTATCACATAGAATGCGTGGCATAGTGGATAAGGCGTCTGACTTCGAATCAGAAGACTGAGGGTTTGAGTCCCTTCGCGGTTGTTTAATTTCATTGGCTCATCTGATATTTTGCAATTTCCTAAATAAGGCATTGGTATTGTTGCTTTGAAAAGCTTGGACATTGTTGTTCAACTTTAATAATCTAAGACTGCAAGGCCTGAGAATTATTGTGTCTGAATCTGCATCGCAAGATTGAAGGAAAGAGTATCTTTGTACTTGTTAAAAATCACTAGCTTTCCTCATTCGGACAGGTTCACAACTTTGATGTCTGTTGTTGCGAAGCAAAGTCTGTATGATGTCAAAGAGGGTCGTTTAATTTCATCAGCTCAGCTAATTTGTACATATTTGCAATTTCCCTAAATAAGGCATTGGTCTTGTTGCTTTGAAAAGCTTGGTACTTGTTGTTCAACTTTAATAATCTAAGACTGCAAGGCCTGAGAATTATTGTGTCTGAATCTGCATCGCAAGATTGAAGGAAAGAGTATCTTTGTGCTTGTTAAAAATCACTAGCTTTCCTCATTCGGACAGGTTCATACAGCAAAGTCTGTATGATGTCAAATAGGGTCGTTCAATTTCATTGGCTCAGCTAATGTTTGCAATTTCCCTAAATAAGGCATTGGTCTTGTTGCTTTGAAAAGCTTGGACATTGTTGTTCAACTTTAATAATCTAAGACTGCAAGGCCTGAGACTTATTGTGTCTGAATCTGCATCGCAAGATTGAAGGAAAAGAGTATCTTTGTACTTGTTAAAAATCACTAGCTTTCCTCATTCGGACAGGTTCATTGTACAGGACAGGTTCATACAGCAAAGTCTGTATGATGTCAAATAGGGTCGTTCAATTTCATTGGCTCAGCTAATTCGTACATGTTTGCAATTTCCCTAAATAAGGCATTGGTCTTGTTGCTTTGAAAAGCTTGGACATTGTTGTTCAACTTTAATAATCTAAGACTGCAAGGCCTGAGACTTATTGTGTCTGAATCTGCATCGCAAGATTGAGGGAAAAGAGTATATTTGTACTTGTTAAAAATCACTAGCTTTCCTCATTCGGACAGGTTCACAACTTGGATGTCTGTTGTTCCGAAGCAAAATCTGTATGATGTCAAAGAGGGTCGTTTAATTTCATTAGCTCAGCTAATTCGTACATGTTTGCAATTTCCCTAAATAAGGCATGGTCTTGTTGCTTTGAAAAGCTTGGTACTTGTTGTTCTACTTTAATAATCTAAGACTGCAAGGCCTGAGAATTATTGTGTCTGAATCTGCATCGCAAGATTGAAGGAAAGAGTATCTTCATTGTACTTGTTAAAAATCACTAGCTTTCCTCATTCGGACAGGTTCGTACAGCAAAGTCTGTATGATGTCAAATAGGGTCGTTTAATTTTATTGGCTCAGCTAATTGGTACATGTTTGCAATTTCCCGAAATAAGCCATTGGTCTTGTTGCTTTGAAAAACTTGGACATTGTTGTTCACCTTTAATAATCTAAGACTGCAAGGCCTGAGAATTATTTTGTCTGAATCTGCATCGCAAGATTGAAGGAAAGAGTATCTTTGTACTTGTTAAAAATCACTAGCTTTCCTCATTCGGACATGTTCACAATTTTGATGTCTGTTGTTGCGAAGCAAAATCTGTATGATGTCAAAAGAGGGTCGTTTAATTTCATTAGCTCAGCTAATTCGTACATGTTTGCAATTTCCCTAAATAAGGCATTGGTCTTGTTGCTTTGAAAAGCTTGGAACTTGTTGTTTAACTTTAATAATCTAAGACTGCAAGGCCTGAGAATTATTGTGTCTGAATCTGCATCGCAAGATTGAAGGAAAAGAGTATCTTTGTACTTGTTAAAAATCACTAGCTTTCCTCATTCGGACAGGTTCACAACTTTGATGTCTGTTGTTGCGAAGCAAAATCCGTATGATGTCAAAGAGGGTCGTTTAATTTCATTAGCTCAGCTAATTCGTACATGTTTGCAATTTCCCTAAATAAGGCATTGGTCTTGTTGCTTTGAAAAGCTTGGTACTTGTTGTTTAACTTTAATAATCTAAGACTGCAAGGACTGAGAATTATTGTGTCTGAATCTGCATCGCAAGATTGAACGAAAGAGTATCTTTCTTTGTACTTGTTAAAAATCACTAGCTTTCCTCATTCGGACAGGTTCATACAGCAAAGTCTGTATGATGTCAAATAGGGTCGTTTAATTTCATTGGCTCAGATAATTCGTACATGTTTGCAATTTCCTAAATAAGGCATTGGTATTGTTGATTTGAAAAGCTTGGACATTGTTGTTCAACTTTAATAATCTAAGACTGCAAGGCCTGAGAATTATTGTGTCTGAATCTGCATCGCAAGATTGAAGGAAAGAGTATCTTTCTTTGTACTTGTTAAAAATCACTAGCTTTCCTCATTCGACAGGTTCATACAGCAAAGTCTGTATGATGTCAAATAGGGTCGTTTAATTTCATTGGCTCAGCTAATTGGTACATGTTTGCAATTTCCTAAATAAGACATTGGTCTTGTTGCTTTGAAAAACTTGGACATTGTTGTTCACCTTTAATAATCTAAGACTGCAAGGCCTGAGAATTATTTTGTCTGAATCTGCATCGCAAGATTGAAGGAAAGAGTATCTTTGTACTTGTTAAAAATCACTAGCTTTCCTCATTCGGACAGGTTCACAACTTAGATGTCTGTTGTTGCGAAGCAAAATCTGTATGATGTCAAAGAGGGTCGTTTAATTTCATTAGCTCAGCTAATTCGTACATGTTTGCAATTTCCTAAATAAGGCATTGGTCTTGTTGCTTTGAAAAGCTTGGACATTGTTGTTCAACTTTAATAATCTAATACTGCAAGGCCTGAGACTTATTGTGTCTGAATCTGCATCGCAAGATTGAAGGAAACAGTATCTTTGTAATTGTTAAAAATCTGTATGATGTGAATTAGGGTCTTTAATTTCATTGGCTTAGATAATTCGTACATGTTTGCAATTTCCCTAAATAAGGCATTGGTCTTGTTGCTTTGAAAAGCTTGGTACTTGTTGTTCAACTTTAATAATCTAAGACTGCAAGGCCTGAGAATTATTGTGTCTGAATCTGCATCGCAAGATTGAAGGAAAGAGTATCTTTCTTTGTACTTGTTAAAAATCACTAGTTTTCCTCATTCGGACAGGTTCACAGCTTTGATGTCTGTTGTTGCGAAGCAAAGTCTGTATGATGTCAAATAGTGATGTATCACATAGAATGCGTGGCATAGTGGATAAGGCGTCTGACTTCGAATCAGAAGACTGAGGGTTTGAGTCCCTTCGCGGTTGTTTAATTTCATTGGCTCATCTGATATTTTGCAATTTCCCTAAATAAGGCATGGTCTTGTTGCTTTGAAAAGCTTGGACATTGTTGTTCAACTTTAATAATCTAAGACTGCAAGGCCTGAGAATTATTGTGTCTGAATCTGCATCGCAAGATTGAAGGAAAGAGTATCTTTGTACTTGTTAAAAATCACTAGCTTTCCTCATTCGGACAGGTTTATACAGCAAAGTCTGTATGATGTAAAATAGGGTCGTTTAATTTCATTGGCTCAGCTAATTCGTACATGTTTGCAATTTCCTAAATAAGGCATTGGTATTGTTGATTTGAAAAGCTTGGACATTGTTGTTCAACTTTAATAATCTAAGACTGCAAGGCCTGAGAATTATTGTGTCTGAATCTGCATCGCAAGATTGAAGGAAAGAGTATCTTTGTACTTGTTAAAAATCACTAGCTTTCCTCATTCGGACAGGTTCACAACTTTGATGTCTGTTGTTGCGAAGCAAAGTCTGTATGATGTCAAAGAGGGTCGTTTAATTTCATCAGCTCAGCTAATTCGTACATGTTTGCAATTTCCCTAAATAAGGCATTGGTCTTGTTGCTTTGAAAAGCTTGGTACTTGTTGTTCAACTTTAATAATCTAAGACTTGCAAGGCCTGAGAATTATTGTGTCTGAATCTGCATCGCAAGATTGAAGGAAACAGTATCTTTGTACTTGTTAAAAATCTGTATGATGTGAAATAGGGTCGTTTAATTTCATTGGCTCAGCTAATTCGTACATGTTTGCAATTTCCCTAAATAAGGCATTGGTCTTGTTGCTTTGAAAAGCTTGGACATTGTTGTTCAACTTTAATAATCTAAGACTGCAAGGCCTGAGATTTATTGTGTCTGAATCTGCATCGCAAGATTGAAGGAAAAGAGTATCTTTGTACTTGTTAAAAATCACTAGCTTTCCTCATTCGGACAGGTTCATACAGCAAAGTCTGTATGATGTCAAAGAGGGTCGTTTAATTTCATTAGCTCAGCTAATTGGTACATGTTTGCAATTTTCCTAAATAAGGCATTGGTCTTGTTGCTTTGAAAAGCTTGGTACTTGTTGTTCAACTTTAATAATCTAAGACTGCAAGGCCTGAGAATTATTGTGTCTGAATCTGCATCGCAAGATTGAAGGAAAGAGTATCTTTCTTTGTACTTGTTAAAAATCACTAGCTTTCCTCATTCGGACAGGTTCACAACTTGGATGTCTGTTGTTGCGAAGCAAAATCTGTGATGTCAAAGAGGGTCGTTTAATTTCATTAGCTCAGCTAATTCGTACATGTTTGCAATTTCCCTAGGCATTCCCAAGGCATTGGTCTTGTTGCTTTGAAAAGCTTGGACATTGTTGTTCAACTTTAATAATCTAAGACTGCAAGGCCTGAGAATTATTGTGTCAATCTGCATCGCAAGATTGAACGAAAGAGTATCTTTCTTTGTACTTGTTAAAAATCACTAGCTTTCCTCATTCGGACAGGTTCATACAGCAAAGTCTGTATGATGTGAAATAATGTCGTTTAATTTCATTGGCTCAGCTAATTCGTACATGTTTGCAATTTCCCTAAATAAGCCATTGGTCTTGTTGCTTTGAAAAACTTGGACATTGTTGTTCACCTTTAATAATCTAAGACTGCAAGGCTTGAGAATTATTTTGTCTGAATCTGCATCGCAAGATTGAAGGAAAAGAGTATCTTTGTACTTGTTAAAAATCACTAGCTTTCCTCATTCGGACAGGTTCACAACTTGGATGTCTGTTGTTCCGAAGCAAAATCTGTATGATGTCAAAAAGGGTCGTTTAATTTCATTAGCTCAGCTAATTCGTACATGTTTGCAATTTCCCTAAATAAGCATGGTCTTGTTGCTTTGAAAAGCTTGGTACTTGTTGTTCAACTTTAATAATCTAAGACTGCAAGGCCTGAGAATTATTGTGTCTGAATCTGCATCGCAAGATTGAAGGAAAGAGTATCTTCATTGTACTTGTTAAAAATCACTAGCTTTCCTCATTCGACAGGTTCATACAGCAAAGTCTGTATGATGTCAAATAGGGTCGTTTAATTTCATTGGCTCAGCTAATTGGTACATGTTTGCAATTTCCCTAAATAAGCCATTGGTCTTGTTGCTTTGAAAACTTGGACATTGTTGTTCACCTTTAATAATCTAAGACTGCAAGGCCTGAGAATTATTTTGTCTGAATCTGCATCGCAAGATTGAAGGAAAGAGTATCTTTGTACTTGTTAAAAATCACTAGCTTTCCTCATTCGGACAGGTTCACAACTTTGATGTCTGTTGTTGCGAAGCAAAATCCGTATGATGTCAAAGAGGGTCGTTTAATTTCATTAGCTCATCGAATTCGTACATGTTTGCAATTTCCCTAGGCATTCCCAAGGCATTGGTCTTGTTGCTTTGAAAAGCTTGGACATTGTTGTTCAACTTTAATAATCTAAGACTGCAAGGCCTGAGAATTATTGTGTCAATCTGCATCGCAAGATTGAAGGAAAGAGTATCTTTGTACTTGTTAAAAATCACTAGCTTTCCTCATTCGGACAGGTTCACAACTTTGATGTCTGTTGTTGCGAAGCAAAATCTGTATGATGTCAAAGAGGGTCTTTTAATTTCATTGGCTCAGCTAATTCGTAAATGTTTGCAATTTCCTAAATAAGGCATTGGTATTGTTGCTTTGAAAAGCTTGGACATTGTTGTTCAACTTTAATTATCTAAGACTGCAAGGCCTGAGAATTATTGTGTCTGAATCTGCATCGCAAGATTGAAGGAAAGAGTATCTTTCTTTGTACTTGTTAAAAATCACTAGCTTTCCTCATTCGGACAGGTTCATACAGCAAAGTCTGTATGATGTAAAATAGGGTCGTTTAATTTCATTGGCTCAGCTAATTCGTACATGTTTGCAATTTCCCTAAATAAGGCATTGGTATTGTTGATTTGAAAAGCTTGGACATTGTTGTTCAACTTTAATAATCTAAGACTGCAAGGCCTGAGAATTATTGTGTCTGAATCTGCATCGCAAGATTGAAGGAAAGAGTGTCTTTGTACTTGTTAAAAATCACTAGCTTTCCTCATTCGGACAGGTTCACAACTTTGATGTCTGTTGTTGCGAAGCAAAGTCTGTATGATGTCAAAGAGGGTCGTTTAATTTCATCAGCTCAGCTAATTCGTACATGTTTGCAATTTCCCTAAATAAGGCATTGGTCTTGTTGCTTTGAAAAGCTTGGACATTGTTGTTCAACTTTAATAATCTAAGACTGCAAGGCCTGAGACTTATTGTGTCTGAATCTGCATCGCAAGATTGAAGGAAAAGAGTATCTTTGTACTTGTTAAAAATCACTAGCTTTCCTCATTCGGACAGGTTCATACAGCAAAGTCTGTATGATGTCAAATATGGTCGTTTAATTTCATTAGCTCAGCTAATTCGTACATGTTTGCAATTTTCCTAAATAAGGCATTGGTCTTGTTGCTTTGAAAAGCTTGGTACTTGTTGTTCAACTTTAATAATCTAAGACTGCAAGGCCTGAGAATTATTGTGTCTGAATCTGCATCGCAAGATTGAAGGAAAGAGTATCTTTCTTTGTACTTGTTAAAAATCACTAGCTTTCCTCATTCGGACAGGTTCACAACTTGGATGTCTGTTGTTGAGAAGCAAAATCTGTATGATGTCAAAGAGGGTCGTTTAATTTCATTAGCTCAGCTAATTCGTACATGTTTGCAATTTCCCTAGGCATTCCCAAGGCATTGGTCTTGTTGCTTTGAAAAGCTTGGACATTGTTGTTCAACTTTAATAATCTAAGACTGCAAGGCCTGAGAATTATTGTGTCAATCTGCATCGCAAGATTGAAGGAAAGAGTATCTTTCTTTGTACTTGTTAAAAATCACTAGCTTTCCTCATTCGGACAGGTTCATACAGCAAAGTCTGTATGATGTCAAAGAGGGTCGTTTAATTTCATCAGCTCAGCTAATTCGTACATGTTTGCAATTTCCCTAAATAAGGCATTGGTCTTGTTGCTTTGAAAAGCTTGGTACTTGTTGTTCAACTTTAATAATCTAAGACTGCAAGGCCTGAGAATTATTGTCTGAATCTGCATCGCAAGATTGAACGAAAGAGTATCTTTCTTTGTACTTGTTAAAAATCACTAGCTTTCCTCATTCGGACAGGTTCACAACTTAGATGTCTGTTGTTGCGAAGCAAAATCTGTATGATGTCAAAGAGGGTCGTCTAATTTCATTAGCTCATCGAATTCGTACATGTTTGCAATTTCCCTAGGCATTCCCAAGGCATTGGTCTTGTTGCTTTGAAAAGCTTGGACATTGTTGTTCAACTTTAATAATCTAAGACTGCAAGGCCTGAGAATTATTGTGTCTGAATCTGCATCGCAAGATTGAACGAAAGAGTATCTTTCTTTGTACTTGTTAAAAATCACTAGCTTTCCTCATTCGGACAGGTTCATACAGCAAAGTCTGTATGATGTGAAATAGGGTCGTTTAATTTCATCAGCTCAGCTAATTCGTACATGTTTGCAATTTCCTAAATAAGCCATTGGTCTTGTTGCTTTGAAAAACTTGGACATTGTTGTTCACCTTTAATCATCTAAGACTGCAAGGCTTGAGAATTATTTTGTCTGAATCTGCATCGCAAGATTGAAGGAAAGAGTATCTTTGTACTTGTTAAAAATCACTAGCTTTCCTCATTCGGACAGGTTCACAACTTGGATGTCTGTTGTTCCGAAGCAAAATCTGTATGATGTCAAAGAGGGTCGTTTAATTTCATTAGCTCAGCTAATTCGTACATGTTTGCAATTTCCCTAAATAAGGCATGGTCTTGTTGCTTTGAAAAGCTTGGTACTTGTTGTTCAACTTTAATAATCTAAGACTGCAAGGCCTGAGAATTATTTTGTCTGAATCTGCATCGCAAGATTGAAGGAAAGAGTATCTTTGTACTTGTTAAAAATCACTAGCTTTCCTCATTCGGACAGGTTCATACAGCAAAGTCTGTATGATGTGAAATAGGGTCGTTTAATTTCATTGGCTCAGCTAATTCGTACATGTTTGCAATTTCCTAAATAAGGCATTGGTCTTGTTGCTTTGAAAAGCTTGGTACTTGTTGTTCAACTTTAATAATCTAAGACTGCAAGGCCTGAGAATTATTGTGTCTGAATCTGCATCGCAAGATTGAAGGAAAGAGTATCTTTGTACTTGTTAAAAATCTGTATGATGTGAAATAGGGTCGTTTAATTTCATTGGCTCAGCTAATTCGTACATGTTTGCAATTTCCCTAAATAAGGCATTGGTCTTGTTGCTTTGAAAAGCTTGGTACTTGTTGTTCAACTATAATAATCTAAGACTGCAAGGCCTGAGAATTATTGTGTCTGAATCTGCATCGCAAGATTGAAGGAAAGAGTATCTTTCTTTGTACTTGTTAAAAATCACTAGCTTTCCTCATTCGGACAGGTTCACAGCTTTGATGTCTGTTGTTGCGAAGCAAAGTCTGTATGATGTCAAATAGTGATGTATCACATAGAATGCGTGGCATAGTGGATAAGGCGTCTGACTTCGAATCAGAAGACTGAGGGTTTGAGTCCCTTCGCGGTTGTTTAATTTCATTGGCTCATCTGATATTTTGCAATTTCCCTAAATAAGGCATGGTCTTGTTGCTTTGAAAAGCTTGGACATTGTTGTTCAACTTTAATAATCTAAGACTGCAAGGCCTGAGAATTATTGTGTCTGAATCTGCATCGCAAGATTGAAGGAAAGAGTATCTTTGTACTTGTTAAAAATCACTAGCTTTCCTCATTCAGACAGGTTCATACAGCAAAGTCTGTATGATGTAAAATAGGGTCGTTTAATTTCATTGGCTCAGCTAATTCGTACATGTTTGCAATTTCCTAAATAAGGCATTGGTATTGTTGATTTGAAAAGCTTGGACATTGTTGTTCAACTTTAATAATCTAAGACTGCAAGGCCTGAGAATTATTGTGTCTGAATCTGCATCGCAAGATTGAACGAAAGAGTATCTTTCTTTGTACTTGTTAAAAATCACTAGCTTTCCTCATTCGGACAGGTTCACAACTTGGATGTCTGTTGTTGCGAAGCAAAATCTGTATGATGTCAAAGAGGGTCGTTTAATTTCATTAGCTCAGCTAATTCGTACATGTTTGCAATTTCCCTAGGCATTCCCAAGGCATTGGTCTTGTTGCTTTGAAAAGCTTGGTACTTGTTGTTCAACTTTAATAATCTAAGACTGCAAGGCCTGAGAATTATTGTGTCAATCTGCATCGCAAGATTGAAGGAAAGAGTATCTTTCTTTGTACTTGTTAAAAATCACTAGCTTTCCTCATTCGGACAGGTTCATACAGCAAAGTCTGTATGATGTCAAATAGGGTCGTTTAATTTTATTGGCTCAGCTAATTCGTACATGTTTGCAATTTCCCTAAATAAGGCATGGTCTTGTTGCTTTGAAAAGCTTGGTACTTGTTGTTCAACTTTAATAATCTAAGACTGCAAGGCCTGAGAATTATTGTGTCTGAATCTGCATCGCAAGATTGAAGGAAAGAGTATCTTCATTGTACTTGTTAAAAATCACTAGCTTTCCTCATTCGGACAGGTTCATACAGCAAAGTCTGTATGATGTCAAATAGGGTCGTTTAATTTTATTGGCTCAGCTAATTGGTATATGTTTGCAATTTCCCGAAATAAGCCATTGGTCTTGTTGCTTTGAAAAACTTGGACATTGTTGTTCACCTTTAATAATCTAAGACTGCAAGGCCTGAGAATTATTTTGTCTGAATCTGCATCGCAAGATTGAAGGAAAGAGTATCTTTGTACTTGTTAAAAATCACTAGCTTTCCTCATTCGGACAGGTTCACAACTTTGATGTCTGTTGTTGCGAAGCAAAATCTGTATGATTTTCAAAGAGGGTCTTTTAATTTCATTGGCTCAGCTAAGTCGTAAATGTTTGCAATTTCCTAAATAAGGCATTGGTATTGTTGCTTTGAAAAGCTTGGACATTGTTGTTCACCTTTAATAATCTAAGACTGCAAGGCCTGAGAATTATTTTGTCTGAATCTGCATCGCAAGATTGAAGGAAAAGAGTATCTTTGTACTTGTTAAAAATCACTAGCTTTCCTCATTCGGACAGGTTCACAGCTTTGATGTCTGTTGTTGCGAAGCAAAGTCTGTATGATGTCAAATAGTGATGTATCACATAGAATGCGTGGCATAGTGGATAAGGCGTCTGACTTCGAATCAGAAGACTGAGGGTTTGAGTCCCTTCGCGGTTGTTTAATTTCATTGGCTCATCTGATATTTTGCAATTTCCTAAATAAGGCATGGTCTTGTTGCTTTGAAAAGCTTGGACATTGTTGTTCAACTTTAATAATCTAAGACTGCAAGGCCTGAGAATTATTGTGTCTGAATCTGCATCGCAAGATTGAAGGAAAGAGTATCTTTGTACTTGTTAAAAATCACTAGCTTTCCTCATTCGGACAGGTTCACAACTTTGATGTCTGTTGTTGCGAAGCAAAATCTGTATGATGTCAAAGAGGGTCGTTTAATTTCATTAGCTCAGCTAATTTGTACATGTTTGCAATTTCCCTAAATAAGGCATTGGTCTTGTTGCTTTCAAAAGCTTGGACATTGTTGTTCAACTTCAATAATCTAAGACTGCAAGGCCTGAGAATTATTGTGTCTGAATCTGCATCGCAAGATTGAAGGAAAGAGTATCTTCTTTGTACTTGTTAAAAATCACTAGCTTCCTCATTCGACAGGTTCATACAGCAAAGTCTGTATGATGTGAAATAGTGTCGTTTAATTTCATTGGCTCAGCTAATTCGTACATGTTTGCAATTTCCTAAATAAGCCATTGGTATTGTTGCTTTGAAAAACTTGGACATTGTTGTTCACCTTTAATAATCTAAGTCTGCAAGGCCTGAGAATTATTTTGTCTGAATCTGCATCGCAAGATTGAAGGAAAGAGTATCTTTGTACTTGTTAAAAATCACAAGCTTTCCTCATTCGGACAGGTTCACAACTTGGATGTCTGTTGTTGCGAAGCAAAATCTGTATGATGTCAAAGAGGGTCGTTTAATTTCATTAGCTCAGCTAATTTGTACGTTTGCAATTTCCCTAGGCATTCCTAAGGCATTGGTCTTGTTGCTTTGAAAAGCTTGGACATTGTTGTTCAACTTTAATAATCTAAGACTGCAAGGCCTGAGACTTATTGTGTCTGAATCTGCATCGCAAGATTGAAGGAAACAGTATCTTTGTACTTGTTAAAAATCTGTATGATGTGAAATAGGGTCGTTTAATTTCATTGGCTCAGATAATTCGTACATGTTTGCAATTTCCCTAAATAAGGCATTGGTCTTGTTGCTTTGAAAAGCTTGGTACTTGTTGTTCAACTTTAATAATCTAAGACTGCAAGTCCTGAGAATTATTGTGTCTGAATCTGCATCGCAAGATTGAAGGAAAGAGTATCTTTGTACTTGTTAAAAATCTGTATGATGTGAAATAGGGTCGTTTAATTTCATTGGCTCAGCTAATTCGTACATGTTTGCAATTTCCCTAAATAAGGCATTGGTCTTGTTGCTTTGAAAAGTTTGGTACTTGTTGTTCAACTTTAATAATCTAAGACTGCAAGGCCTGAGAATTATTGTGTCTGAATCTGCATCGCAAGATTGAAGGAAAGAGTATCTTTCTTTGTACTTGTTAAAAATCACTAGCTTTCCTCATTCGGACAGGTTCACAGCTTTGATGTCTGTTGTTGCGAAGCAAAGTCTGTATGATGTCAAATAGTGATGTATCACATAGAATGCATGGCATAGTGGATAAGGCGTCTGACTTCGAATCAGAAGACTGAGGGTTTGAGTCCCTTCGCGGTTGTTTAATTTCATTGGCTCATCTGATATTTTGCAATTTCCCTAAATAAGGCATGGTCTTGTTGCTTTGAAAAGCTTGGACATTGTTGTTCAACTTTAATAATCTAAGACTGCAAGGCCTGAGAATTATTGTGTCTGAATCTGCATCGCAAGATTGAAGGAAACAGTATCTTTGTACTTGTTAAAAATCACTAGCTTTCCTCATTCGGACAGGTTCACAACTTTGATGTCTGTTGTTGCGAAGCAAAGTCTGTATGATGTCAAAGAGGGTCGTTTAATTTCATTAGCTCAGCTAATTCGTACATGTTTGCAATTTCCCTAAATAAGGCATGGTCTTGTTGCTTTGAAAAGCTTGGTACTTGTTGTTCAACTTTAATAATCTAAGACTGCAAGGCCTGAGAATTATTGTGTCTGAACCGCTCTCTCCACTGGCTTCCACTGGCTTCCAGTTGAAGCTCGCATCCGCTACAAGACCATGGTGCTTGCCTACGGAGCTGTGAGGGGAACGGCACCGCAGTACCTCCAGGCTCTGATCAGGCCCTACACCCAAACAAGGGCACTGCGTTCATCCACCTCTGGCCTGCTCGCCTCCCTACCACTGAGGAAGTACAGTTCCCGCTCAGCCCAGTCAAAATGGTTCGCTGCTCTGGCCCCCCAATGGTGGAACAAACTCCCTCACGACGCCAGGACAGCGGAGTCAATCACCACCTTCCGGAGACACCTGAAACCCCACCTCTTCAAGGAATACCTAGGATAGGATAAAGCAATCCTTCTCACCCCCCTTAAATGATTTAGATGCACTATTGTAAAGTGGCTGTTCCACTGATGTCAGAAGGTGAATTCACCAATTTGTAAGTCGCTCTGGATAAGAGCGTCTGCTAAATGACTTAAATGTAAATGTATATGAATCTGCATCGCAAGATTGAAGGAAAAGAGTATCTTTGTACTTGTTAAAAATCACTAGCTTTCCTCATTCGGACAGGTTCACAACTTGGATGTCTGTTGTTGCGAAGCAAAATCTGTATGATGTCAAAGAGGGTCGTTTAATTTCATTAGCTCAGCTAATTCGTACATGTTTGCAATTTCCCTAGGCATTCCCAAGGCATTGGTCTTGTTGCTTTGAAAAGCTTGGACATTGTTGTTCAACTTTAATAATCTAAGACTGCAAGGCCTGAGATTTATTGTGTCTGAATCTGCATCGCAAGATTGAACGAAAGAGTATCTTTCTTTGTACTTGTTAAAAATCACTAGCTATCCTCATTCGTACAGGTTCATACAGCAAAGTCTGTATGATGTCAAATAGGGTCGTTTAATTTCATTGGCTCAGCTAATTCGTACATGTTTGCAATTTCCTAAATAAGCCATTGGTCTTGTTGCTTTGAAAAACTTGGACATTGTTGTTCACCTTTAATAATCTAAGACTGCAAGGCCTGAGACTTATTGTGTCTGAATCTGCATCGCAAGATTGAAGGAAAGAGTATCTTTCTTTGTACTTGTTAAAAATCACTAGCTTTCCTCATTCGGACAGGTTCACAACTTTGATGTCTGTTGTTGCGAAGCAAAATCTGTATGATGTCAAAGTGGGTCGTTTAATTTCATTAGCTCAGCTAATTCGTACATGTTTGCAATTTCCCTAGGCATTCCCAAGGCATTGGTCTTGTTGCTTTGAAAAACTTGGACATTGTTGTTCACCTTTAATAATCTAAGACTGCAAGGCCTGAGAATTATTTTGTCTGAATCTGCATCGCAAGATTGAAGGAAAGAGTATCTTTGTACTTGTTAAAAATCACTAGCTTTCCTCATTCGGACAGGTTCACAACTTTGATGTCTGTTGTTGCGAGGCAAAGTCTGTATGATGTCAAAGAGGGTCGTTTAATTTCATTAGCTCAGCTAATTCGTACATGTTTGCAATTTCCTAAATAAGGCATTGGTATTGTTGATTTGAAAAGCTTGGACATTGTTGTTCAACTTTAATAATCTAAGACTGCAAGGCCTGAGAATTATTGTGTCTGAATCTGCATCGCAAGATTGAAGGAAACAGTACCTTTGTACTTGTTAAAAATCACTAGCTTTCCTCATTCGGACAGGTTCATACAGCAAAGTCTGTATGATGTGAAATAGGGTCGTTTAATTTCATTGGCTCAGCTAATTCGTACATTTTTGCAATTTCCTAAATAAGGCATTGGTCTTGTTGCTTTGAAAAGCTTGGACATTGTTGTTCAACTTTAATAATCTAAGACTGCAAGGCCTGAGAATTATTGTGTCTGAATCTGCATCGCAAGATTGAACGAAAGAGTATCTTTCTTTGTACTTGTTAAAAATCACTAGCTTTCCTCATTCGGACAGGTTCATACAGCAAAGTCTGTATGATGTGAAATAGGGTCGTTTAATTTCATTGGCTCAGCTAATTGGTACATGTTTGCAATTTCCTAAATAAGGCATTGGTATTGTTGATTTGAAAAGCTTGGACATTGTTGTTCAACTTTAATAATCTAAGACTGCAAGGCCTGAGAATTATTGTGTCTGAATCTGCATCGCAAGATTGAAGGAAAGAGTATCTTTGTACTTGTTAAAAATCACTAGCTTTCCTCATTCGGACAGGTTCATACAGCAAAGTCTGTATGATGTGAAATAGGGTCGTTTAATTTCATTGGCTCAGCTAATTCGTACATGTTTGCAATTTCCTAAATAAGGCATTGGTATTGTTGATTTGAAAAGCTTGGACATTGTTGTTCAACTTTAATAATCTAAGACTGCAAGGCCTGAGAATTATTGTGTCTGAATCTGCATCGCAAGATTGAAGGAAAGAGTATCTTTGTACTTGTTAAAAATCACTAGCTTTTCGGACAGGTTCACAACTTTGATGTCTGTTGTTGCGAAGCAAAATCTGTATGATGTCAAAGAGGGTCGTTTAATTTCATTAGCTCAGCTAATTCGTACATGTTTGTACAATTTCCTAGGCATTCCCAAGGCATTGGTCTTGTTGCTTTGAAAAACTTGGACATTGTTGTTCAACTTTAACAATCTAAGACTGCAAGGCCTGAGAATTATTGTGTCTGAATCTGCATCGCAAGATTGAAGGAAACAGTATCTTTGTACTTGTTAAAAATCACTAGCTTTCCTCATTCGGACAGGTTCATACAGCAAAGTCTGTATGATGTGATATAGGGTCGTTTAATTTCATTGGCTCAGCTAATTCGTACATGTTTGCAATTTCCTAAATAAGCCATTGGTCTTGTTGCTTTGAAAAACTTGGACATTGTTGTTCACCTTTAATAATCTAAGACTGCAAGGCCTGAGAATTATTTTGTCTGAATCTGCATCGCAAGATTGAAGGAAAGAGTATCTTTCTTTGTACTTGTTAAAAATCACTAGCTTTCCTCATTCGGACAGGTTCATACAGTAAAGTCTGTATGATGTCAAATAGGGTCGTTTAATTTCATTGGCTCAGCTAATTGGTACATGTTTGCAATTTCCCGAAATAAGCCATTGGTCTTGTTGCTTTGAAAAGCTTGGTACTTGTTGTTCAACTTTAATAATCTAAGACTGCAAGGCCTGAGAATTATTGTGTCTGAATCTGCATCGCAAGATTGAACGAAAGAGTATCTTTCTTTGTACTTGTTAAAAATCACTAGCTTTCCTCATTCGGACAGGTTCACAACTTGGATGTCTGTTGTTGCGAGGCAAAGTCTGTATGATGTCAAAGAGGGTCGTTTAATTTCATTAGCTCAGCTAATTCGTACATGTTTGCAATTTCCTAAATAAGGCATTGGTATTGTTGATTTGAAAAGCTTGGACATTGTTGTTCAACTTTAATAATCTAAGACTGCAAGGCCTGAGAATTATTGTGTCTGAATCTGCATCGCAAGATTGAAGGAAAGAGTATCTTTGTACTTGTTAAAAATCACTAGCTTTCCTCATTCGGACAGGTTCATACAGCAAAGTCTGTATGATATCAAATAGGGTCGTTTAATTTCATTGGCTCAGCTAATTGGTACATGTTTGCAATTTCCTAAATAAGGCATTGGTATTGTTGATTTGAAAAGCTTGGACATTGTTGTTCAACTTTAATAATCTAAGACTGCAAGGCCTGAGAATTATTGTGTCTGAATCTGCATCGCAAGATTGAAGGAAAGAGTATCTTTGTACTTGTTAAAAATCACTAGCTTTTCGGACAGGTTCACAACTTTGATGTCTGTTGTTGCGAAGCAAAATCTGTATGATGTCAAAGAGGGTCGTTTAATTTCATTAGCTCAGCTAATTCATACATGTTTGCAATTTCCCTAGGCATTCCCAAGGCATTGGTCTTGTTGCTTTGAAAAACTTGGACATTGTTGTTCAACTTTAACAATCTAAGACTGCAAGGCCTGAGAATTATTGTGTCTGAATCTGCATCGCAAGATTGAAGGAAACAGTATCTTTGTACTTGTTAAAAATCACTAGCTTTCCTCATTCGGACAGGTTCATACAGCAAAGTCTGTATGATGTGATATAGGGTCGTTTAATTTCATTGGCTCAGCTAATTCGTACATGTTTGCAATTTCCTAAATAAGGCATTGGTATTGTTGATTTGAAAAGCTTGGTACTTGTTGTTCAACTTTAATAATCTAAGACTGCAAGGCCTGAGAATTATTGTGTCTGAATCTGCATCGCAAGATTGAAGGAAAGAGTATCTTTGTACTTGTTAAAAATCACTAGCTTTTCGGACAGGTTCACAACTTTGATGTCTGTTGTTGCGAAGCAAAATCTGTATGATGTCAAAGAGGGTCGTTTAATTTCATTAGCTCAGCTAATTCGTACATGTTTGCAATTTCCCTAGGCATTCCCAAGGCATTGGTCTTGTTGCTTTGAAAAACTTGGACATTGTTGTTCAACTTTAACAATCTAAGACTGCAAGGCCTGAGAATTATTGTGTCTGAATCTGCATCGCAAGATTGAAGGAAACAGTATCTTTGTACTTGTTAAAAATCACTAGCTTTCCTCATTCGGACAGGTTCACAACTTTGATGTCTGTTGTTGCGAAGCAAAGTCTGTATGATGTCAAAGAGGGTCGTTTAATTTCATTAGATCAGCTAATTCGTACATGTTTGCAATTTCCCTAAATAAGGCATTGGTCTTGTTGCTTTGAAAAGCTTGGTACTTGTTGTTCAACTTTAATAATCTAAGACTGCAAGGCCTGAGAATTATTGTGTCTGAATCTGCATCGCAAGATTGAACGAAAGAGTATCTTTCTTTGTATTTGTTAAAAATCACTAGCTTTCCTCATTCGGACAGGTTCATACAGCAAAGTCTGTATGATGTGAAATAGGGTCGTTTAATTTCATTGGCTCAGCTAATTCGTACATGTTTGCAATTTCCTAAATAAGGCATTGGTCTTGTTGCTTTGAAAAGCTTGGACATTGTTGTTCAACTTTAATAATCTAAGACTGCAAGGCCTGAGAATTATTGTGTCTGAATCTGCATCGCAAGATTGAAGGAAAGAGTATCTTTGTACTTGTTAAAAATCACTAGCTTTTCGGACAGGTTCACAACTTTGATGTCTGTTGTTGCGAAGCAAAATCTGTATGATGTCAAAGAGGGTCGTTTAATTTCATTAGCTCAGCTAATTCGTACATGTTTGCAATTTCCTAGGCATTCCCAAGGCATTGGTCTTGTTGCTTTGAAAAACTTGGACATTGTTGTTCAACTTTAACAATCTAAGACTGCAAGGCCTGAGAATTATTGTGTCTGAATCTGCATCGCAAGATTGAAGGAAAGAGTATCTTTGTACTTGTTAAAAATCAATAGCTTTCCTCATTCGGACAGGTTCACAACTTTGATGTCTGTTGTTGCGAAGCAAAGTCTGTATGATGTCAAAGAGGGTCGTTTAATTTCATTAGATCAGCTAATTCGTACATGTTTGCAATTTCCCTAAATAAGGCATTGGTATTGTTGATTTGAAAAGCTTGGACATTGTTGTTCAACTTTAATAATCTAAGACTGCAAGGCCTGAGAATTATTGTGTCTGAATCTGCATCGCAAGATTGAAGGAAAGAGTATCTTTCTTTGTACTTGTTAAAAATCACTAGCTTTCCTCATTCGGACAGGTTCATACAGCAAAGTCTGTATGATGTGAAATAGGGTCGTTTAATTTCATTGGCTCAGCTAATTCGTACATGTTTGCAATTTCCTAAATAAGGCATTGGTCTTGTTGCTTTGAAAAGCTTGGACATTGTTGTTCAACTTTAATAATCTAAGACTGCAAGGCCTGAGAATTATTGTGTCTGAATCTGCATCGCAAGATTGAAGGAAAGAGTATCTTTGTACTTGTTAAAAATCACTAGCTTTTCGGACAGGTTCACAACTTTGATGTCTGTTGTTGCGAAGCAAAATCTGTATGATGTCAAAGAGGGTCGTTTAATTTCATTAGCTCAGCTAATTCGTACATGTTTGCAATTTCCTAGGCATTCCCAAGGCATTGGTCTTGTTGCTTTGAAAAACTTGGACATTGTTGTTCAACTTTAATAATCTAAGACTGCAAGGCCTGAGAATTATTGTGTCTGAATCTGCATCGCAAGATTGAAGGAAACAGTATCTTTGTACTTGTTAAAAATCACTAGCTTTCCTCATTCGGACAGGTTCATACAGCAAAGTCTGTATGATGTGATATAGGGTCGTTTAATTTCATCGGCTCAGCTAATTCGTACATGTTTGCAATTTCCTAAATAAGCCATTGGTCTTGTTGCTTTGAAAAACTTGGACATTGTTGTTCACCTTTAATAATCTAAGACTGCAAGGCCTGAGAATTATTTTGTCTGAATCTGCATCGCAAGATTGAAGGAAAAAGTATCTTTGTACTTGTTATAAATCACTAGCTTTCCTCATTCGGACAGGTTCACAACTTTGATGTCTGTTGTTGCGAAGCAAAGTCTGTATGATGTCAAATAGGGTCGTTTAATTTCATTGGCTCAGCTAATTCGTACATGTTTGCAATTTCCCTAGGCATTCCCAAGGCATTGGTCTTGTTGCTTTGAAAAGCTTGGACATTGTTGTTCAACTTTAATAATCTAAGACTGCAAGGCCTGAGAATTATTGTGTCTGAATCTGCATCGCAAGATTGAAGGAAAGAGTATCTTTCTTTGTACTTGTTAAAAATCACTAGCTTTCCTCATTCGGACAGGTTCATACAGCAAAGTCTGTATGATGTCAAATAGGGTTGTTTAATTTCATTAGCTCAGCTAATTCGTACATGTTTGCAATTTCCCTAAATAAGGCATTGGTCTTGTTGCTTTGAAAAGCTTGGTACTTGTTGTTTAACTTTAATAATCTAAGACTGCAAGGCCTGAGAATTATTGTGTCTGAATCTGCATCGCAAGATTGAACGAAAGAGTATCTTTCTTTGTTCTTGTTAAAAATCACTAGCTTTCCTCATTCGGACAGGTTCATACAGCAAAGTCTGTATGATGTGAAATAGGGTCGTTTAATTTCATTGGCTCAGCTAATTCGTACATGTTTGCAATTTCCTAAATAAGGCATTGGTCTTGTTGCTTTGAAAAGCTTGGACATTGTTGTTCAACTTTAATAATCTAAGACTGCAAGGCCTGAGAATTATTGTGTCTGAATCTGCATCGCAAGATTGAAGGAAAGAGTATCTTTGTACTTGTTAAAAATCACTAGCTTTTCGGACAGGTTCACAACTTTGATGTCTGTTGTTGCGAAGCAAAATCTGTATGATGTCAAAGAGGGTCGTTTAATTTCATTAGCTCAGCTAATTCGTACATGTTTGCAATTTCCCTAGGCATTCCCAAGGCATTGGTCTTGTTGCTTTGAAAAGCTTGGACATTGTTGTTCAACTTTAATAATCTAAGACTGCAAGGCCTGAGAATTATTGTGTCTGAATCTGCATCGCAAGATTGAAGGAAACAGTATCTTTGTACTTGTTAAAAATCACTAGCTTTCCTCATTCGGACAGGTTCATACAGCAAAGTCTGTATGATGTGATATAGGGTCGTTTAATTTCATTGGCTCAGCTAATTCGTACATGTTTGCAATTTCCTAAATAAGCCATTGGTCTTGTTGCTTTGAAAAACTTGGACATTGTTGTTCACCTTTAATAATCTAAGACTGCAAGGCCTGAGAATTATTTTGTCTGAATCTGCATCGCAAGATTGAAGGAAAAAGTATCTTTGTACTTGTTATAAATCACTAGCTTTCCTCATTCGGACAGGTTCACAACTTTGATGTCTGTTGTTGCGAAGCAAAGTCTGTATGATGTCAAATAGGGTCGTTTAATTTCATTGGCTCAGCTAATTCGTACATGTTTGCAATTTCCTAGGCATTCCCAAGGCATTGGTCTTGTTGCTTTGAAAAGCTTGGACATTGTTGTTCAACTTTAATAATCTAAGACTGCAAGGCCTGAGAATTATTGTGTCTGAATCTGCATCGCAAGATTGAAGGAAAGAGTATCTTTCTTTGTACTTGTTAAAAATCACTAGCTTTCCTCATTCGGACAGGTTCATACAGCAAAGTCTGTATGATGTCAAATAGGGTCGTTTAATTTCATTGGCTCAGCTAATTGGTACATGTTTGCAATTTCCCGAAATAAGCCATTGGTCTTGTTGCTTTGAAAAACTTGGACATTGTTGTTCACCTTTAATAATCTAAGACTGCAAGGCCTGAGAATTATTTTGTCTGAATCTGCATCGCAAGATTGAAGGAAAGAGTATCTTTGTACTTGTTAAAAATCACTAGCTTTCCTCATTCGGACAGGTTCACAACTTTGATGTCTGTTGTTGCGAAGCAAAATCCGTATGATGTCAAAGAGGGTCGTTTAATTTCATTAGCTCAGCTAATTCGTACATGTTTGCAATTTCCCTAAATAAGGCATTGGTCTTGTTGCTTTGAAAAGCTTGGACATTGTTGTTCAACTTTAATAATCTAAGACTGCAAGGCCTGAGAATTATTGTGTCTGAATCTGCATCGCAAGATTGAACGAAAGAGTATCTTTCTTTGTACTTGTTAAAAATCACTAGCTTTCCTCATTCGGACAGGTTCATACAGCAAAGTCTGTATGATGTGAAATAATGTCGTTTAATTTCATTGGCTCAGCTAATTCGTACATGTTTGCAATTTCCTAAATAAGGCATTGGTATTGTTGATTTGAAAAGCTTGGACATTGTTGTTCAACTTTAATAATCTAAGACTGCAAGGCCTGAGAATTATTGTGTCTGAATCTGCATCGCAAGATTGAAGGAAAGAGTATCTTTGTACTTGTTAAAAATCACTAGCTTTCCTCATTCGGACAGGTTCATACAGCAAAGTCTGTATGATGTGAAATAGGGTCGTTTAATTTCATTGGCTCAGCTAATTCGTACATGTTTGCAATTTCCTAAATAAGGCATTGGTATTGTTGATTTGAAAAGCTTGGACATTGTTGTTCAACTTTAATAATCTAAGACTGCAAGGCCTGAGAATTATTGTGTCTGAATCTGCATCGCAAGATTGAAGGAAAGAGTATCTTTGTACTTGTTAAAAATCACTAGCTTTTCGGACAGGTTCACAACTTTGATGTCTGTTGTTGCGAAGCAAAATCTGTATGATGTCAAAGAGGGTCGTTTAATTTCATTAGCTCAGCTAATTCGTACATGTTTGCAATTTCCCTAGGCATTCCCAAGGCATTGGTCTTGTTGCTTTGAAAAACTTGGACATTGTTGTTCAACTTTAATAATCTAAGACTGCAAGGCCTGAGAATTATTGTGTCTGAATCTGCATCGCAAGATTGAAGGAAACAGTATCTTTGTACTTGTTAAAAATCACTAGCTTTCCTCATTCGGACAGGTTCATACAGCAAAGTCTGTATGATGTGATATAGGGTCGTTTAATTTCATCGGCTCAGCTAATTCGTACATGTTTGCAATTTCCTAAATAAGCCATTGGTCTTGTTGCTTTGAAAAACTTGGACATTGTTGTTCACCTTTAATAATCTAAGACTGCAAGGCCTGAGAATTATTTTGTCTGAATCTGCATCGCAAGATTGAAGGAAAAAGTATCTTTGTACTTGTTAAAAATCACTAGCTTTCCTCATTCGGACAGGTTCACAACTTTGATGTCTGTTGTTGCGAAGCAAAGTCTGTATGATGTCAAATAGGGTCGTTTAATTTCATTGGCTCAGCTAATTCGTACATGTTTGCAATTTCCTAGGCATTCCCAAGGCATTGGTCTTGTTGCTTTGAAAAGCTTGGACATTGTTGTTCAACTTTAATAATCTAAGACTGCAAGGCCTGAGAATTATTGTGTCTGAATCTGCATCGCAAGATTGAAGGAAAGAGTATCTTTCTTTGTACTTGTTAAAAATCACTAGCTTTCCTCATTCGGACAGGTTCATACAGCAAAGTCTGTATGATGTCAAATAGGGTCGTTTAATTTCATTGGCTCAGCTAATTCGTACATGTTTGCAATTTCCTAAATAAGGCATTGGTATTGTTGATTTGAAAAGCTTGGACATTGTTGTTCAACTTTAATAATCTAAGACTGCAAGGCCTGAGAATTATTGTGTCTGAATCTGCATCGCAAGATTGAAGGAAAGAGTATCTTTGTACTTGTTAAAAATCACTAGCTTTTCGGACAGGTTCACAACTTTGATGTCTGTTGTTGCGAAGCAAAATCTGTATGATGTCAAAGAGGGTCGTTTAATTTCATTAGCTCAGCTAATTCGTACATGTTTGCAATTTCCCTAGGCATTCCCAAGGCATTGGTCTTGTTGCTTTGAAAAACTTGGACATTGTTGTTCAACTTTAATAATCTAAGACTGCAAGGCCTGAGAATTATTGTGTCTGAATCTGCATCGCAAGATTGAAGGAAACAGTATCTTTGTACTTGTTAAAAATCACTAGCTTTCCTCATTCGGACAGGTTCATACAGCAAAGTCTGTATGATGTGATATAGGGTCGTTTAATTTCATCGGCTCAGCTAATTCGTACATGTTTGCAATTTCCTAAATAAGCCATTGGTCTTGTTGCTTTGAAAAACTTGGACATTGTTGTTCACCTTTAATAATCTAAGACTGCAAGGCCTGAGAATTATTTTGTCTGAATCTGCATCGCAAGATTGAAGGAAAAAGTATCTTTGTACTTGTTAAAAATCACTAGCTTTCCTCATTCGGACAGGTTCACAACTTTGATGTCTGTTGTTGCGAAGCAAAGTCTGTATGATGTCAAATAGGGTCGTTTAATTTCATTGGCTCAGCTAATTCGTACATGTTTGCAATTTCCCTAGGCATTCCCAAGGCATTGGTCTTGTTGCTTTGAAAAGCTTGGACATTGTTGTTCAACTTTAATAATCTAAGACTGCAAGGCCTGAGAATTATTGTGTCTGAATCTGCATCGCAAGATTGAAGGAAAGAGTATCTTTCTTTGTACTTGTTAAAAATCACTAGCTTTCCTCATTCGGACAGGTTCATACAGCAAAGTCTGTATGATGTCAAATAGGGTCGTTTAATTTCATTGGCTCAGCTAATTGGTACATGTTTGCAATTTCCCGAAATAAGCCATTGTTCTTGTTGCTTTGAAAAACTTGGACATTGTTGTTCACCTTTAATAATCTAAGACTGCAAGGCCTGAGAATTATTTTGTCTGAATCTGCATCGCAAGATTGAAGGAAAGAGTATCTTTGTACTTGTTAAAAATCACTAGCTTTCCTCATTCGGACAGGTTCACAACTTTGATGTCTGTTGTTGCGAAGCAAAGTCTGTATGATGTGATATAGGGTCGTTTAATTTCATTGGCTCAGCTAATTCGTACATGTTTGCAATTTCCCTAAATAAGGCATTGGTCTTGTTGCTTTGAAAAGCTTGGTACTTGTTGTTTAACTTTAATAATCTAAGACTGCAAGGACTGAGAATTATTGTGTCTGAATCTGCATCGCAAGATTGAACGAAAGAGTATCTTTCTTTGTACTTGTTAAAAATCACTAGCTTTCCTCATTCGGACAGGTTCATACAGCAAAGTCTGTATGATGTCAAAGAGGGTCGTTTAATTTCATTAGCTCAGCTAATTCGTACATGTTTGCAATTTCCCGAAAAAAGCCATTGGTCTTGTTGCTTTGAAAAACTTGGACATTGTTGTTCAACTTTAATAATCTAAGACTGCAAGGCCTGAGAATTATTGCGTCTGAATGTGCATCGCAAGATTGAACGAAAGAGTATCTTTCTTTGTACTTGTTAAAAATCACTAGCTTTCCTCATTCGGACAGGTTCATACAGCAAAGTCTGTATGATGTGAAATAGGGTCGTTTAATTTCATTGGCTCAGCTAATTCGTACATGTTTGCAATTTCCTAAATAAGGCATTGGTCTTGTTGCTTTGAATAGCTTGGACATTGTTGTTCAACTTTAATAATCTAAGACTGCAAGGCCTGAGAATTATTGTGTCTGAATCTGCATTGCAAGATTGAAGGAAAGAGTATCTTTGTACTTGTTAAAAATCACTAGCTTTCCTCATTCGGACAGGTTCACAACTTTGATGTCTGTTGTTGCGAAGCAAAGTCTGTATGATGTCAAATAGTGTTGTATCACAAAGACTGCGTGGCCTAGTGGATAAGGCGTCTGACTTCGAATCAGAAGACTGAGGGTTTGAGTCCCTTCGCGGTTGTTTAATTTCATTGGCTCATCTGATATTTGAACATGTTTGCAATTTCCCTAAATAAGGCATGGTCTTGTTGCTTTGAAAAGCTTGGACATTGTTGTTCAACTTTAATAATCTAAGACTGCAAGGCCTGAGAATTATTGTGTCTGAATCTGCATCGCAAGATTGAACGAAAGAGTATCTTTCTTTGTACTTGTTAAAAATCACTAGCTTTCCTCATTCGGACAGGTTCATACAGCAAAGTCTGTATAATGTGAAATAGGGTCGTTTAATTTCATTGGCTCAGCTAATTGGTACATGTTTGCAATTTCCCGAAATAAGCCATTGGTTTTGTTGCTTTGAAAAGCTTGGACATTGTTGTTCAACTTTAATAATCTAAGATTGCAAGGCCTGAGACTTAGTGTCTTTATCTGCATCGCAAGATTGAAGGAAAAGAGTATCTTTGTACTTGTTAAAAATCACTAGCTTTCCTCATTCGGACAGGTTCATACAGCAAAGTCTGTATAATGTCAAATAGGGTCGTTTAATTTCATTGGCTCAGCTAATTGGTACAAGTTTGCAATTTCCCTAAATAAGGCAGTGGGCTTGTTGCTTTGAAAAGCTTGGACATTGTTGTTCAACTTTAATAATCTAAGACTGCAAGATAAAATTGTGTCTTGAATCTGCATCGCAAGATTGAAGGAAAAGAGTATCTTTGTACTTGTTAAAAATCACTAGCTTTCCTCATTCGGACAGGTTCACAACTTGGATGTCTGTTGTTGCGAAGCAAAATCTGTATGATGTCAAAGAGGGTCGTTTAATTTCATTAGCTCAGCTAATTCGAACATGTTTGCAATTTCCCTAAATAAGGCATTGGTCTTGTTGCTTTGAAAAGCTTGGTACTTGTTGTTCAACTTTAATAATCTAAGACTGCAAGGCCTGAGAATTATTGCGTCTGAATGTGCATCGCAAGATTGAACGAAAGAGTATCTTTCTTTGTACTTGTTAAAAATCACTAGCTTTCCTCATTCGGACAGGTTCATACAGCAAAGTCTGTATGATGTGAAATAGGGTCGTTTAATGTCATTGGCTCAGCTAATTGGTACATGTTTGCAATTTCCCGAAATAAGTCCTTGGTCTTGTTGCTTTGAAAAGCTTGGACATTGTTGTTCACCTTTAATAATCTAAGACTGCAAGGCCTGAGAATTATTTTGTCCGAATCTGCATCGCAAGATTGAAGGAAAGAGTATCTTTGTACTTGTTAAAAATCACTAGCTTTCCTCATTCGGACAGGTTCACAACTTTGATGTCTGTTGTTGCGAAGCAAAATCTGTATGATATCAAATAGGGTCGTTTAATTTCATTAGCTCAGCTAATTCGTACATGTTTGCAATTTCCCTAAATAAGGCATTGGTCTTGTTGCTTTGAAAAGCTTGGACATTGTTGTTTAACTTTAATAATCTAAGACTGCAAGGCTTGAGAATTATTGTGTCTGAATCTGCATCGCAAGATTGAAGGAAAGAGCATCTTTGTACTTGTTAAAAATCACTAGCTTTGCTCATTCGGACAGGTTCATACAGCAAAGTCTGTATGATGTCAAATAGGGTCGTTTAATTTCATTGGCTCAGCTAATTGGTACATGTTTGCAATTTCCCTAAATAAGGCATTGGTCTTGTTGCTTTTTAAAGCTTGGACATTGTTGTTCAACTTTAATAATCTAAGACTGCAAGGCCTGAGAATTATTGTGTCTGAATCAGCATCGCAAGATTGAAGGAAAGAGTATCTTTGTACTTGTTAAAAATCACTAGCTTTTCCTCATTCGGACAGGTTCACAACTTTGATGTCTGTTGTTGCTAAGCAAAGTCTGTATGATGTCAAATAGGGATATATCACATAGACTGCGTGGCCTAATGGATAAGGCGTCTGACTTCGAATCAGAAGATTATGGGTTGGAGTCCCTTCGTGGTTGTTTAATTTCATGAGCTCATCTGATTTGAACATGTTTGCAATTTCCCTAAATAAGTCCTTGGTCTTGTTGCTTTGAAAAGCTTGGACATTGTTGTTCAACTTTAATAACCTAAGACTGCAAGGCCTGAGAATTATTGTGTCTGAATCTGCATCGCAAGATTGAAGTAATGGGTATCTTTGTACTTGTTAAAAATCACTAACCTTCCTCATTCGGACAGGTTCACAACTTTGATGTCTGTTGTTGCTCAGCACAGTCTGTATGATATCAAATAGGGTCGTTTAATTTCATTAGCTCAGCTCATTCGTACATGTTTGCAATTTCCCTAAATAAGTCCTTGGTCTTGTTGCTTTGAAAAGCTTGGACATTGTTGTTCAACTTTAATAACCTAAGACTGCAAGGCCTGAGAATTATTGTGTCTGAATCTGCATCGCAAGATTGAAGGAAAGAGTATCTTTGTACTTGTTAAAAATCACTAGCTTTCCTCATTCGGACAGGTTCATACAGCAAAGTCTGTATGATGTCCCTAGTCTATTGGTAAATAGCCCACCCATTTTCACCTACCTCATCCCCATACTTTTTTATTTATTTACTTTTCTGCTCTTTTGCACACCAATATCTCTACCTGTACATGACCATCTGATCATTTATCACCCCAGTGTTAATCTGCAAAATTGTAATTATTCGCCTACCTCCTCATGCCTTTTGCAAACAATGTATATAGACTCCCCTTTTTTTCTACTGTGTTATTGACTTGTTAATTGTTTACTCCATGTGTAACTCTGTGTTGTCTGTTCACACTGCTATGCTTTATCTTGGCCAGGTTGGAGTTGCAAATGAGAACTTGTTCTCAACTAGCCTACCTGGTTAAATAAAGGTGAAATAAAAAAAAATAAAAAAAATAAATACACATTTTTTGTTCTCTCCCATCCCCTGTAGGTTTGTTGAATATGAGTGGAAATGAAACTCCAGCACACTGGTAGCACTAAAGATGTGTGAGTATAACTTTTCCAGGTGAGATGAACCTACCTCTGGGTGCGGTGGGGATATTCCTGGGAGGTCTACCGATGAAGAGGTATAAGCTTGGCGTTGTGTCCGGAGCCCAGATGTCTTTCAGTCATCTCCATCATGGCCTACCTCCTCCTCCCTCTGCAGTCTGGCACTAAGTGTGACAACGTTCAGGTGGCTAGTCTGACCGTGTCCTGCAACGGGTAAATATGACATCTGATTGGTTGGTTGATAAACAAGTTTTGATCAGTGAAATATGAGGAAGAGTTAGACCAAAACACACATGGGCGTGTGCCGGGCCTCCCTCTTGTGGGAATATTCAGTATGGTTGTTACTGAGCCAGGATTCCTGGCTGTTTTGTCACTGTGCTTGTGTCAATGATAGTTCAGCAACAGTTATTTAAACATCATTATTACCAGCCATTTTCTCTGTCCCCCAGGTCCCCTGGTGTACGATGGCAGCCTGTTGTCAGAGTGTAACGGAGACTGCTCCTGCTTGGCTGGGGAGTGGGACCCTGTGTGTTCAGACAACGGCATCACCTACACATCTCCCTGCCTCGCAGGCTGCTCCAGCATTACAGGTTATGGCAAGAACACGGTACCAATTGTAAACGGTTTTCTTTACTTGAAGGAGAGGTGGACCAAAACGCACGCGTGGTTATATTGATTCATGTTTAATGAAGAAAAAAAACAAACACAACAAATGTGGAAAACCAAAAAACAGCCCTATCTGGTACAGAGACAGGAACAATCACCCACAAACACACATTGAAACCCAGGCTACCTAAGTATGATTCTCAATCAGAGACAACTAATGACACCTGCCTCTGATTGAGAACCAAACATAGAAATACCCAAATCATAGAAAAACAAACATAGACTGCCCACCCCAACTCACGCCCTGACCATACTAAATAATGACAAAACAAAGGAAATAAAGGTCAGAACGTGACCCCAATACTATTAATGTACTGAGTGTACAACACATTCCCAGTGATGATGGCCCATGTTGACTTCAATGGCTCCCACAGTTGTGTCAAGTTGGCTGTATGTCTTTTGAGTGGTGGACCATTCTTGATACACACGGGAAACTGTTGAGCGTAAACAACCCAGCAGCATTGCAGTTCTTGACACAAACTGGTACCCCTGGCACCTACTACCATGCCCCGTTGAAAGGCACGTAAATGGCACACACACACAATCCATGTCTCAATTGTCTCAAGCTTTACAATATATATTTTTTTACCTTTTTCCTCCTCTTTACCTACACTGATTTAAGTGGATTTAACTAGTGACATCCATAAGGGATTATAGCTTTAACCTGGATTCATCTGGTCAGCATATATCATGGAAAGAGCCGGTGTTCTTAATGTTTTATACACTCAGTGTAACTCATGGCACTGACATGTACCACTGCATATACATTCAGAGAGTTTGGTATTTTTCCTGGAGGGCCACAACGTGTAGTAATCTTTGGCCAAACCAGGCACACTAGAGTCTATGGAGCGATATGATGTTGAATCTGAAATTCAGTTTATGTTGGCACTAATATCACTCCATAACATTCTGGTTCGAAAAAAATGAAAAATACTGTAGCTCCTCAAGACATGATGGGCCACCACTTGGGTCAAAGCACTATATGGTCCTGTAGCCTACTTTGTCACATGTAAACAAGTTTAGGATGCCAAATGTTACCAAACATCCTAACATCCCAACATTTTCTTCTCTATTGCTCAATACTGTATGCTATGCGCACACAGTTGTCTGTTGTCGATCTGGAACCACTGACAGAGTAGGGGAGTATCTGTGGCCACATGATAAAACACTAGTCTGGCATCAGTAGTCTGAAAATAGAAGGAAACCAGTTGGACATGTACATCAACATATGGCAGTTGACATTAATATTGTCAAAAACTCATCCTTAGATGTCTCACACTTTTTGAATGAACTTGTGCCTTTGGCCAGGATCCAATTTTCCCACGGAGCTGGTGTGTGAAGGACCATATAAAATCATCTGAATGAGGCTTATTCGTGATTCAGTGGGATTATAGCATAGTTGAATTCCATTTCATTTCCAATGAGTTTAAGAAATTAATGGAAAGCCATGTACTGATTGTATTTGTATGTTATGAATCGCTACTTGAATATGTACAAAAACAGTTTGTTGATTTAGTGTGTCAGTTTTGTGGAGGTCCAAAATGAATGTAAAATCCAGACATTTGAGGAATGACACGCAGAATGACATGAGCGATACCAAAAACATAGCTACTGCAGTCAGTTTACAACCAGAGTTTTGCTTAAACACAAATTTTAACACAGCATAAACCAATACTGATCAAATTAGAACTCAAAGGTTTTATGTGGAAAACATTCAATCAAATCAAATCACATACACATGGTTAGCAGATGTGAATGCGAGTGTAGCGAAATGCAATTTCACAACAACTACCTTATACACACACAAGTGTAAAGGAATTAATAAGAATATGTACATATTAATATATGGATGAGCGATGGCCAAACGGCATAGGCAAGATGCAGTAGATGGTATAGAGTACAGTATATATGTCACGTTCTGACCTTTATTTCCTTTGTTTTGTATTTATTTAGTATGGTCAGGGCGTGAGTTGTGGTGGGCAGTCTATGTTTGATTTTCTATGATTTGGGGATTTGTATGTTTCGGCCTAGTATGGTTCTCAATCAGAGGCAGGTGTCATTAGTTGTCTCTGATTGAGAATCATACTTAGGTAGCCTGGGTTGCACTGTTTGTTGGTGGGTGATTGTCTATGTTAGTTGCTTATATCATCACAGGTCTCATTTATAGCGGCTTGTTTGTTTTTAGTACTTTCTTTAATTAAATATTCATCATGAACACATACCACGCCGCATTTTGGTCCTCCGATCCTTCTCGCCTCTCCTCGTCAGACGACTGTGACAATATACATATGAGATGAGTAATGTAGGGTATGTAAACATTATATAAAGTGGCATTGTTTAAAGTGACTAGTGATTCAGTTACATCCAATTTTTTAATTATTAAAGTGGCTAAGAGATTAAGTATGTTGGCAGCAGCCACTCAATGTTAGTGATGGCTGGTTAACAGTCTGATGGCCTTGAGACAGAAGCTGTTTTTCAGTCTCTTGGTCCCAGCTTTGATGCACCTATACTATAAGTCGCTCTGGATAAGAGCGTCTGCTAAATGACGTAAATGTATACTGACCTCGCCTTCTGGATGATAGCAGGGTGAACAGGCAGTGGCTCGGGTGGTTGTTGTCCTTGATGGTCTTTGCCTTCCTGTGACATCGGGTGGCGTAAATGTCCTGGAGGGCAGGTAGTTTTCCCCCGGTGATGCGTTGTGCAGTTGCTGTACCAAGCGGTGATACAGCCTGACAGGATGCTCTTGATTGTGCATCTGTAAAAGTTTGACCTTTTTTGGCCAAATTTCTTCAGCCTCCTGAGGTTGAAGAGGCGCTGTTCCTCCTTCACCATGCGGTCTGTGTGGGTGGACCATTTCCTTCCTGTTTGGCCCTGTCCAGGGGTATCATCGGATGGGGCCACAGTGTCTCCTGACCCCTCCTGTCTCAGCCTCCAGTATTTATGCTGCAGTAGTTTGTGTCAGGGGGCTAGGGTCAGTTTGTTTTATCTGGAGTACTTCTGTCTTATCCGGTGTCCTGTGTGAATGTAAGTATGCTCTCTAATTCTCTTTCTCTCTCGGAGGACCTGAGCCCTATTACCATGCCTCAGGACTACCTGGCATGATGACTCCTTGCTGTCCCCAGTCCACCTGGCTGTGCTGCTGCTCCAGTTTCAACTGTTCTGCCTGCGGCTATGGAATCCCGACCTGTTCACCGGACGTGCTACCTGTCCCAGACCTATTATTTGACCATGCTGGTCATTTATGAACATTTGAACATCTTGGCCATGTTCTATTATAATCTCCACCCGACACAGCCAGAAGACGACTGGTCACCCTACATAGCCTGGTTCCTCTGTTTCTTCCTAGCTTTTGGTCTTTCTAGGGAGTTTTTCCTAGCCAACGTGCTTCAACACCTGCATTGCTTGCTGTTTGGGGTTTTAGGCTGGGTTTCTGTACAGCACTTTGAGATATCAGCTGATGTACGAAGGGCTATATAAATACATTTGATTTGATTTCAATTTGTCTGTGATGTGTATGCCGAGGAACTTAAAACTATCCACTACTGTCCTGTTGATGTGGATAGGGGGATGCTCCCTCTGCTGTTTCCTGAAGTCCACGATCATCTGTTTTGTTGAAGTTGAGCGTGAGGTTATTTTCCTGACACCACACTCCCGAGGGTGTAGCATAAGAACAGCTTCATTGGCACAATGGACAATAACCTTGCACAATGTTCTAATCTAACATTCTAATCTATATCTGCTTAATTTGTAAATTGTCAGTGTTGGAGCCCCTGGCTATCCATAAAAGGGGAAAAAAACAAGAATATGGTGCCGTCTGGTTTGCTTATTAATATAAGAAATTGGAAATGATGTATATGTTTAAGTGTATTTTATCCAATTACATTTGATACTTAAGTATATTTAAAACAGAATACTTTTAGACTATTACTCTATTTTACTGGGTGACTTTAACTTGAGTAAAAAAAGATACCTTAATAGAAAATGACTCATGACAATTGGGTACTTTTTCCACCACTGCACTGGTTCTGTATATAAGCCATTTAGCAAAAACTTTTACCCAAAGCGACTTAGACACGATCATGCTTGCTTCGTCCCGCAAAGTATTGTTCCAAGATGAAACTGAATATGCCGCTGTTAAGTGGAAACGTTATTTTTGTTGGTTGATCAAGGACGCAAGACGACGTACGGAAGCTTCTGCAACGAGTCGTCTGTATAAACAGCTCGTTGTGGGACAAAGCAATGGCCAGGCACGTACACATTTACGTATGGGTGCTTCCGGGAATCGAAGCCATAATTCTTGCGTTTTGTTGGTCGCCTTAATTCAAATCAAATCAAAATCAAATCAAATTTATTTATATAGCCCTTCGTACATCAGCTGATATCTCAAAGTGCTGTACAGAAACCCAGCCTAAAACCCCAAACAGCAAGCAATGCAGGTGTAGAAGCACGGTGGCTAGGAAAAACTCCCTAGAAAAGCCAAAACCTAGGAAGAAACCTAGAGGAACCAGGCTATGTGGGGTGGCCAGTCCTCTTCTGGCTGTGCCGGGTAGAGATTATAACAGAACATGGCCAAGATGTTCAAATGTTCATAAATGACCAGCATGGTCGAATAATAATAAGGCAGAACAGTTGAAACTGGAGCAGCAGCACGGCCAGGTGGACTGGGGACAGCAAGGAGTCATCATGTCAAGTAGTCCTGGGGCATGGTCCTAGGGCTCAGGTCAGTTGAAACTGGAGCAGCAGCACGGCCAGGTGGACTGGGGACAGCAAGGAGTCATCATGTCAGGTAGTCCTGGGGCATGGTCCTAGGGCTCAGGTCCTCCGAGAGAGAGAAGGAGAGAATTAGAGAACGCACACTTAGATTCACACAGGACACCGAATTGGACAGGAGAAGTACTCCAGATATAACAAACTGACCCCAGCCCCCCGACACATAAACTACTGCAGCATAAATACTAAAATACATAAATCTGGTATCAGGATAAATATGACAATGAGTCACTGATTGTATACTATGTATTTTCTTTTATTAGCTAAGCAATAAGTGGTAAAAGCAATTTTTGTATATACGGGCTCTCTGTCCCACCTCGCAGGGAAAACAGAGAACTGACTTGTTCTTGACAAAGATATAAATATACTCTGACAGAAATTTCCTGCTTCCGAGCTGCCTGTCAGAGTAGAGACTGGGCGTGGTTTAGACTCACCCAGCCTATCGTTGATTGTTGTCGTGCGAGCTGGTACCAGCCCCCGGGCGCTCCAGTTGATAGATACTCCACACAGCAACATTTACATCTATGCGCTCATTCCCTAGATACCGTTATCACATATCTGGTTTCTGTTATTGTTAAGTTTGAGTTCTAACAAAAACAGTCTGTGGTTTGCTACACTATGTTCTGTATGTGTCCGTTTCTATGTTATTCTGTATTTTTCCATCATGAGAAAGGCCCATGGCCCTAAAACTGTTATCAAAGTTTCGAGTCAGCTATGTTGCATAACACCTACATACATTCACACAAGCCAACAGCAGATAATATTCAATCACATATGGTAACGGGCTATACTGCATAACACCGAAACCTCATAGTCGGCTGGCCCTCGCAACATATTCGTCGCCAGAACCACTGGCTCCAGGTCATCTGTAAGGCTATGCTAGGTAAAGCTCCGCCTTATCAAAGCACTCACAGGCGGCCTAGTCCTCGCGCAGCAGTCCCTTCCAGCTGCAGTCAGAGCAGGAGATGTTCACCCCTCCGCGTCCAGACTGCAAATGAATCGCGCATGTGGGAAGCCGCCGCTGGCTGATCCCGCCCTGGTCTACTTTAAAAAAAAACACAATTAACCTGAATTAGGGCCAGACTAGTTCCCATCATTTTCTCACATTGCCATTGAAAGTTTTTCCTATTGTCTCTTTTTGGTCCATTTAGATTGTATAGAATTTTTTTATTTTCAATGTTATGGTTAAAAATGTTAATGTTTTACTGTGACTTGTTGTAGGCTCCTAAGTGGACCATAAGGTTAAAAACAAAAACAAATTAAGAAAACTAAACTGAAAAACCAAAAAAGAACAATTAAAAACTAAGTTGCTCCGCCAGAGTGTCTCTTTTTGCTCACTTTTGCTGGTCCCAAGCCCGGATAAAGGAGGAGAATTGGAATTGTGACATAAAAAACAAGAATCAACAGAAGAAAGTTCATTTGTTGTTCTAAACATATTTAGGGTGTTTTTTTACTCACTTCTTGTCTCTCCCACGGAGTTATTCCTCTCTCCAACAGCGTCCATCACAATGACATGATCATGGCTAATTATGCCAATTCGGTGATGACGTCATGTAGCGACTTCTAGCTTATTTTAGGACAGCCAATAGCTACTTTTCTTACTGAGGAGTTGGCAACACTGCTAACTTTAAACATCAGCTATCTGAGCAGCTAACCGATCGCTGCAGCTGTACATTGCCCACCCAATCTACCTACCTCATAGCCGTATGGTTTTAATTTACTTTCTGCACTTTTGCGCACCAGTATTTCTACTTGCACATCACCCTCTGCTCATCTATCACTCCAGTGTTCATTTGCTAAATTGTGATTACTTCGCTACTATGACTGTGCGCTTGTTTGTTCCATGTGTAGTGTTGTTGTTTGTGTTGCACTGCTTTGCTTTATCTTGGCCAGGTCGCGGTTGTGTATGAGAACTTGTTCTCAACTGGCTGACCTGGTTAAAGAAAGGAGAAAAAAACAAAAAAAACGTTTTTTTCTTTCCCAGAAAGGGGGTGTAGCTCTGTGGTAGAGTGCATGCTTTGCATGTATGAGGTCCTGGTTTCAATCCCCAGCACCTCCATGTTTTTTTTGCAAAGACCCAACTTCTACTTTCCAGAATGTCGAAATTCTAAGCAGGAAACAGAGATGTGCTAAATCATTTGGTCTTGTAATCTGAAGAACATGCGTTCAATCCCTGTTAGTACATTCATAGAACAGAAGTGGCATGGTTGCCAACTTTTATGGCATCATTTTCAAAAACTGAAGATCATGTTTTCGATCCCTGTCCGTACCTGTTTTAAGAATTGCTGCTATCATTTCATTGTCGTTTCAATGGAGTGGTGTATATAAAAAGTACATTGTATTAATATTGCGTTTTATCTGCAAATTAAATGGGATGGAAGCTCAGAGGGGGAGTGCATGCTGTATATGTACGAGGTCCTTTCTCCACTGAGTTTGTGTGCCAAATTCACATTTGCACAACTACTATTTTCAGAATGTTGATAAATATATATATATTTTGCATTATAGAGAGGCATGGTGGCCAAGTGGTAAGGCGTCGGTCTCGTAAAGACTCACCAGCAGCAAGAGCGACCTCATTGATGTATACAGAGAAGAGAGTCGGCCCGAGAATTGAACCCTGTGGCACCCCCATAGAGACTGCCAGAGGACCGGACAGCATGCCCTCCGATTTGACACACTGAACTGTATCAGAGAAGTAGTTGGTGAACCAGGCGAGGCAATCATTTGAGAAACCAAGGCTGTCGAGTCTGCCGATGAGGATGTGGTGATTGACAGAGTCGAAAGCCTTGGCCAGATCAATGAATATGGCTGCACAGTAATGTTTCTTATCGATGGCGGTTAAGATATCGTTTAGGACCTTGTGCGTTTCCTGAGGTGCACCCATGACCAGCTCTGAAACCAGATTGCATAGCAGAGAAGGTATGGTGAGATTGGAAATGGTCGGTAATCTGTTTGTTGACTTGGCTTTCAAGACCTTAGAAAGGCATGGTAGGATAGATATAGGTCTGTAGCAGTTTGGGTCAAGAGTGTCCCCCCCTTTGAAGAGGGGGATGACCGCCGCTGCTTTCCAATCTTTGGGAATCTCAGACGACACGAAAGAGAGGTTGAACAGGCTAGTAATAGGGGTGGCAACAATTTCGGCAGATAATTTTAGAAAAAAAGGGTCCAGATTGTCTAGCCCGGCTGATTTGTAGGGGTCCAGATTTTGCAGCTCTTTCAGAACATCAGCAGAACGCATTTGGGAGAACGAGAAATGGGGAAGGCTTGGGCGAGTTGCTGTGGGGGGTGCAGTGCTGTTGACCGGGGTAGGAGTAGCCAGGTGGAAAGCATGGCCAGCCGTAGAGAAAAATGCTTATTGAAATTCTCAATTATGGTGGATTTATCAGTGGTGACAGTGTTTCCTAACTTCAGTGCAGTGGGCAGCTGGGAGGAGGTGTTCTTATTCTCCATGGACTTTACAGTGTCCCAGAACTTTTTTGAGTTAGAGTTGCAGGAAGCAAATTTCTGCTTGAAAAAGCTAGCCTTGGCTTTTCTAACTGCCTGTGTATAATGGTTTCTAGCTTCCCTGAACAGCTGCATATCACGGGGGCTGTTCGATGCTAATGCAGAACGCCATAGGATGTTTTTGTGTTAGTTAAGGGCAGTCAGGTCTGGGGAGAACCAAGGGCTATATCTGTTCCTGGTTCTAAATTTCTTGAATGGGGCATGTTTATTTAAGAATGTTAGGAAGGAATTTAAAAAAAATATCCAGGCATCCTCTACTGACGGGATGAGATCAATATCCTTCCAGGATACCCTGGCCAGGTCGATTAGAAAGGCCTGCTCGCTGAAGTGTTTCAGGGAGCGTTTGACAGTGATGAGTGGAGGTCGTTTGACCGCTGACCCATTACGGATGCAGGCAATGAGGCAGTGATCGCTGAGATCTTGGTTGAAGACAGCAGAGGTGTATTTAGAGGGCAAGTTGGTTAGGATGATATCTATGAGGGTGCCCGTGTTTAACTCTTTGGGGAGGTACCTGGTAAGGTCATTGATAATTTATGTGAGATTGAGGGCATCAAGTTTAGATTGTAGGATGGCTGGGGTGTTAAGCATGTTCCAGTTTAGGTCGCCTAGCAGCACGAGCTCTGAAGATAGATGGGAGGCAATCAGTTCACATATGGTGTCCAGAGCACAGCTGGGGGCAGAGGGTGGTCTATAGCAGGCGGCAACGGTGAGAGACTTGTTTTTAGAGAGGTGGATTTTTAAAAGTAGAAGTTCAAATTGTTTGGGTACAGACCTGGATAGTAGGACAGAACTCTGCAGGCTATCTTTGCAGTAGATTGCAACACCGCCCCTTTGGCAGTTCTATCTTGTCTGAAAATGTTGTAGTTTGGGATTAAAATTTCAGAATTTTTGGTGGTCTTCCTAAACCAGGATTCAGACACAGCTAGAACATCCGGGTTGGCAGAGTGTGCTAAAGCAGTGAATAGAACAAACTTAGGGAGGAGGCTTCTAATGTTAACATGCAATGAAACCAAGGCTATTACGGTTACAGAAGTCGTCAAAAGAGAGCGCCTGGGGAATAGGACATCTACATCGCCAGAGGAACAGAGGAGGAATAGAATAAGGGTATGGCTAAAAGCAATAAGAATTGGTCGTCGAGAACGTCTGGAAAAGAGAGTAAAAGGAGGATTCTGGGGGCAATAAAATAGCATCAAGGTATAATGTACAGACAAAGGTATGGTAGGATGTGAATATGGTGGAGGTAAACCTAGGTATTGAGTGATGAAGAGAGAGATATTGTCTCTAGAAACATCATTGAAACCAGGAGATGTCATTGCATGTCTGGGTGGTGGAACTAATAGGTTGGATAAGGTATAGTGAGCAGGACTAGAGGCTCTACAGTGAAATAAACACTAACCAGAACAGCAATGGACAAGTCATATTGACATTAACCTCTCTGGCCGACACGCTAGCGTCCCACCTTGCCAACAATAAATGCAAATGCGCTACGCCAAATGCTAATAGCACTCGTTAAAACTCAAATGTTCATTAAAACACACATGCAGGGTACTCAATTGAAGCTACACTCGTTGTGAATCTAGCCAACAAGTCAGATTTTTAAAATGCTTTTCGGCGAAAGCATGAGAAGCTATTATCTGATAGCATGCAACACCCCGAAATACCTGAAGGGGACATAAACAAAAGAATTAGCGTAGCCGGCGCTACACAAAATGCAGAAATAATATATAAAACATTCATGACCTTTGACGTGCTTCTTTGTTGGCACTCCTATATGTCCCATAAACATCACAATTGGGTCTTTTTTTCGATTAAATCGGTATACCCAAAATGTCCATTTATGAAGACTGTGATCCAGGGAAAAACACTGTTTCTAAACGCAACGTTATTTTTTTAAATTAAAAAAGTTGCCTATAAACTTTGACAAAACACTTCAAACTACTTCTGTAATCCAACTTTGGGTATTAGTAAACGTTAATAAATGATCAAATTGATCACAGAACGATCTGTATTCAATAGGAGAAAGTTTGGAAATCGTACTCCAGTTTCCCCCTTTCATCAACCCTCCTGGAGACTATACCACAGGATGTGCCTATTACTCATATGACCAAGGATTTACCTGCATAGAAATCACCCCACTGGCGACATTGTGTGGAAGCTGTAGGAACTGTAAGCCGGTCGCTATCTATTATACCTTGCAATAGACAATACAGAGACTGGCGGATGGATTTTTTCTTAGTCGATTTTGTGATCAGGTTTCTTTCGGATTTTGACCACGAAACACGTTCTGTTATAGTCACAGACATCATTTAACCAGTTTTAGAAACTTCAGAGTGTTTTCTATCCACACATACTAATCATATGCATATACTATATTCCTGGCATGAGTAGCAGGACGTTGAAATGTTGCGTGATTTTTAACAAAATGTTGAAAAAAGTAGCCCTAGCTCTAACAGGTTTTAAGGAGAGGCATGCTTAGTAGAGTGATCAAAAGGGTCCAGTGAGTAGAGAGGTTGGTTGGGGGTCACGGCGATTTAGACAGCAAGCCAGGCCATCGGTAGCAAGCTAGCATAGGATGGAGGTCTGTTATTAGCCACCTCATGCGTTCCATCAGTAGATTAGTGGGGTTCCGTGTGGTAGAGGGGATTAATCCAAATCACACACAAAAAAAATAAAAATAGATATAGTTATAGAGGCCCAAGAATAAAAAAATAATAAATTAAAAAAATAATACAAATAAATAAATAAATTGTCCGATTGTCTATTCAGATAGCAGCCGATAAGACAGCTAACGGTTAGAGGGCCGCAGATGGGCGTTCAGGTAACGTATATACAGTGGGGCAAAAAATTATTTTGTCAGCCACCAGCTGTGCAAGTTCTCCCACATAAAAAGATGAGAGAGGCCTGTAATTTTCATCATAGGTACACTTCAACAATGACAGACAAAATGAGAAAAAAAATCCAGAAAGTCACATTGTAGGATTTTTTATGAATTTATTTGCAAATTATGGTGGAAAATAAGTATTTGGTCAATAGCAAAAGTTTATCTTAATACTTTGTAATATACCGTTTGTTGGAATTGACAGAGGTCAAACATTTTCTGTAAGTCTCACAAGGTTTTCACACACTGTTTCAAAAACTTCAGTTTTTGAAAATGATGCCATAAAAGTTGGCAACCATGCCACTTCTGTTCTATGAATGTACTAACAGGGATTAAAAGCATGTTCTTCAGATTACAAGACCAAATGATTTAGCACATTTCTGTTTCCTGCTTAGAATTTCGACATTCTGGAAAGTAGAAGTTGGGTCTTTGCAAAAAAAACATGGAGGTGCTGGGGATTGAACCCAGGAACTCATACATGCAAAGCATGCGCTCTACCACTGAGCTACACCCCTTTTCTGGGAAAGAAAAAAATGTTTCTTACTTTTTTTTTTTCTCTCCTTCCTTTTACCAGGCAAGCCAGTTGAGAACAAGTTCTCATACACAACTGCGACCTGGCCAAGATAAAGGAAAGCAGTGCAACACAAACAACAACACTACACATGGAACAAACAAGCGCACAGTCAATAAAGAATTGGATGGATTTTTTTTTAAAGGCAATAAATAGGCCATAGTAGCGAAGTAATCACAATTTAGCAAATGAACACTGGAGTGATAGATGAGCAGAGGGTGATGTGCAAGTAGAAATACTGGTGCGCAAAAGTGCAGAAAGTAAATTAAAACCATATGGCTATGAGGTAGGTAGATTGGGTGGGCTATTTACAGATGGACAATGTACAGCTGCAGCGATCGGTAAGCTGCTCAGATAGCTGATGTTTAAAGTTAGCAGTGTTGCCAACTTCTCAGTAAGAAAAGTAGCTATTGGCTGTCCTAAAAGACGCTAGAAGTTGCAACATGACGTCATCACCGAATTTGCATAATTAGCCATGATCATGTCATTGTGATGGACGCTGTTGGAGAGAGGAATAACTCCGTGGGAGAGACAAGAAGTGAGTAAAAAAACACCCTAAATATGTTTAGAACAACAAATGAACTTTCTTCTGTCGATTCTTGTTTTTTTTATGTCACAATTCCAATTCTCCTCCTTTATCCGGGCTTGGGACCAGCAAAAGTGAGCAAAAAGAGACACTCTGGCGGAGCAACTTAGTTTTTAATTGTTCTTTTTTGGTTTTTCAGTTTAGTTTTCTTAATTTGTTTTTGTTTTTAACCTTATGGTCCACTTAGGAGCCTACAACAAGTCACAGTAAAACATTAACATTTTTAACCATAACATTGAAAATAAAAAAATTCTATACAATCTAAATGGACCAAAAAGAGACAATAGGAAAAACTTTCAATGGCAATGTGAGAAAATGATGGGAACTAGTCTGGCCCTAATTCAGGTTAATTGTGTTTTTTTTTAAAGTAGACCAGGGCGGGATCAGCCAGCAGTGGCTTCCCACATGCGCGATTCATTTGCAGTCTGGACGCGGAGGGGTGAACATCTCCTGCTCTGACTGCAGCTGGAAGGGACTGCTGCGCAAGGACTAGGCCGCCTGTGAGTGCTTTGATAAGGCGGAGCTTTACCTAGCATAGCCATACAGATGACCTGGAGCCAGTGGTTCTGGCGACGAATATGTAGCGAGGGCCAGCCGACTGGAGCATACAGGTCGCAGTGGCCATATCAATACAATTGACCTTTTCTTTACACTGTTGTGATGAAAGTACATTTCCATAATATCAGCTATCTATCATAAACGTCGAACAAGGATTGAACCCATGTGATTCAGTTAACAAAAACAGATGACTTTGCACATCTATTTCATTCTTAAGAATGTCAACATTGTGTAAAGGGGAGTTGTAGAAAGTCCATATTGCAAATGTAAGTGAATAATCCAAAAACATTTTTAAAATTGGGGAATACTGTAGGGCCGCATACATGTAAAGGGCCAGACCTACCGGGAAGTCATCAAATGAACTTTGTCGGACATTCGGTTTTCGTTTTATAAAAGAATCAAATTTTGGTCAATTTTTCCGCTATGCAAAAATCCCACAAGAGGGCATAAGCAATCATATTGCAATTGGACAAAACATCCCAAATCACGACGGGCCATATCTCGAAAACTGAAAATATTTGCTAGTAGCCGAAACTTGGTGAGCATAGGTTTGGCATAATGGGCAGTTGGCCCCGAACAAGATGGCGTCTAGGCCTCAACGTTTTTTGAGTTATGGCCATATTTCTGTGATTAAAGGTCCAAAATGAAAATAGAGAAATGATTTTTTTGTCTTCACCAAAGTCAAGGAGCCTCCGGTGTCAATAAAAAAAAAAATCAGCCATTTATCTATTGTCATTTAAGAGAAATCGTACAATGACAGGTTTGTGATGTTCAAATATAGGTTTTTTTTTTTCATACGTGTTCATACGAATATTTTTAAAGTGTGCTGCGGAGCTCTGCGACATTTCTGTGATTTTCTATGATTTTCTGAAATAACACACACTCACTAAACCCTCCGTAAATAACTCAGTTCTTAACGTAAAGACTTAAAACTCAGGATTCTGTAAAGGCATACCCCAATGAGGATATGAGTTTATTTATAGCTTCCTGTGCCAACAGGAAGTGCCTTAAATGGTGTCATAGTGGCTGTATCCAAGGGTTAAAAAGGTCAGATCTTTTCAAAACTTCATATGTGATTAGGCAACCCTCCTGAACTGTAAAATCAGTCATTTCTCCCAACAGATGTCAAAGAAAAGCTCTCACACACACACACAGCAAGGATGGAGTGACAAAGCGCGGTGTTTAAAGACACAGAGAGCAGGCAGTGGCATAAACATAATCCCAAGGCCGTGCCGAGTTCAACGAGATATCCCGCTTGACCGTTGCTCGCTCGGTCTGAGCGCAGCGACCATGAGAAAAATAGGCCCAAAATGAAGCCTGCACCACAATGTCATTTGATTTTGGGTGACAGCTACGTAGCGGAACCGTTAGGTTTAGAAAGACAATTCAACCACAGGAATGTTCCTAAGGTCCTCCCGATCTGTGCAAGCCTAACCTTGACTGTGTGACATTAACCTTTCACAGTTAAAAGAAGGTGTTTACATCAAAACAGTTTGCATTGACTTCTCTCCCCATAGGAATACATTGCCTGCTCCCCTAAATACAACCTGGAGTCTATATGGGTTATGAATGATGTATGAACCTGTCTTCGGTACCAGTCCATCAGGCCACTATAAGGTCTACCTGTGTCGATTCTAGGCTTCCTGGACCAACCGGAAGTGCTTAAAATCACCCTAAAAGTGCATATCCATACCCTGCCTGCAATTTGATGGACATAGTGCATTGAACCCTGTGTAAATTAGTCAATTCTTAACGTAAAGACTTAAAACTCAGGATTCTGTAAAAGCATAGCCCAATGAGGATATGTGTTGACTTATAGCTTCCTGTGTCAACCGGAAGTGCCATAATTGGTGTCTCAGGGGCTGTTTGGAAGGGTTAAAAAAATCAGATCTGTCCAAAACTTCATATCTGTGATTAGGCAACACCCATGAACTGTAAATCAGTCATTTTTCCCATAAAAATTCAAAGGAAAACTAAATCACACAGATACACAACTTGGATGGAGGGACGTATTGGGGTGCGTAGAGACTGACACTGCCTCCAATAGTTAGCTTTGTTCGAGCTAAAAAAGAACCATCAGACCTAGAGTTCCGAAACTTTAGAAACCTCTTCTAGACCTCAGGTCGATAGTGCGTGGTGAGTTAGGTGGCTCTAGAAGGTTCTCGGACCGAGAAACAGCCTCGTACATTTGCAATGACTTCAATTCATTTTGACCATTACAAAAATGGCGACATTTAGAAAAGTCTCAGAGACACAAGACTAGGTGCATTGAAACCGGTTCGGCCCATAGAGACGGACCCCAACGTTTCTGTCAGATAGCTCATTCAAGGACCCCGTAGCAAGTCATGGAAAAAAAGTGGATTTTCAGCACCAATTAGGGTTTTACTCGGGCACCGAATGACCTATTGAGCCGAAACTCGGGATTCGGGGTCGCCTCACATAGGACTACACATAATGTCCGAACTGGCCCCGCAGCTAGAACGTAACTATGTGTTTTACGTTTTTATTATGTTTTCATCTAAAGGCGCTGTGAATTATGGGCCTGCTCTGACATATGTGATAGTTGGCTTCTAAATGAGTTGGAAAAAGTGGGTTTGGTGTCAATTGATATCAGTTTGGTGTCAGAATGACATCTAATTGACTGATGGACACTGACTTGCTAGTTGACTTTTGTGCATTTGCAACATGTTTAAGCGGAGAGGGACCATCACGAAAATGGCATTCTGAAATCAACACAAAAAATGGCATCACCATAGTGTCCAGACTGTGCCGAGTTCAACGAGACGGCCCGCTTGACCGTAGCTCGCTCGGTCTGAGCGCAGCGACCATGAGAAGAGTAGGCCCAAAATGAAGCCTGCACCACAATGTCATTTGATTTTGGGTGACAGCGGCGGAACCGTTAGGTTTAGAAGGACAATTCAAACACAGGACTGTTCCTAAGGTGCTCCCGATCTGTGCAAGCCTAACCTTGACCGTGTGACATTAACCCTTCACAGTTAAAAGAAGGTGTTTACATAAAAACAGTTTGCAATGACTTCTCTCCCCATAGGAATACATTGCCTGCTCCCCTAAATACAACCTGGAGTCTATATGGGTTATGAATGCTGTATGAACCTGTCTTCGGTACCAGTCCATCAGGCCACTATAAGGTCTACCTGTGTCGATTCTAAGCTTCCTGGACCAACCGGAAGTGGTTACAATCGCCCTAAAAGTGTTTACCCATACCCTGCCTGCAGTTTGATAGACATAGTGCATTCAACCCTGTGTAAATCAGTCAGTTTTTATGGTAAAGACTTAAAACTCAGGATTCTGTAATAGAATAAGACCATAAGACGCTAGAAGTCGCTACATGACGTCATCACCGAATTTGCATAATTAGCCATGATCATGTAATTGTGATGGACGCTGTTGGAGAGAGGAATAACTCTGTGGGAGAGACAAGAAGTGAGTAAAAAAACACCCTAAATATGTTTAGAACAACAAATGAACTTTCTTCTGTCGATTCTTGTTGTTTTTTATGTCACAATTCCAATTCTCCTCCTTTATCCGGGCTTGGGACCAGCAAAAGTGAGCAAAAAGAGACACTCTGGCGGAGCAACTTAGTTTTTAATTGTTCTTTTTTGGTTTTTCAGTTTAGTTTTCTTAATTTGTTTTTGTTTTTAACCTTATGGTCCACTTAGGAGCCTACAACAAGTCACAGTAAAACATTAACATTTTTAACCATAACATTGAAAATAAAAAAATTCTATACAATCTAAATGGACCAAAAAGAGACAATAGGAAAAACTTTCAATGGCAATGTGAGAAAATGATGGGAACTAGTCTGGCCCTAATTCAGGTTAATTGTGTTTTTTTTTAAGTAGACCAGGGCGGGATCAGCCAGCAGTGGCTTCCCACATGCGCGATTCATTTGCAGTCTGGACGCGGAGGGGTGAACATCTCCTGCTCTGACTGCAGCTGGAAGGGACTGCTGCGCAAGGACTAGGCCGCCTGTGAGTGCTTTGATAAGGCGGAGCTTTACCTAGCATAGACTTACAGATGACCTGGAGCCAGTGGTTCTGGCGACGAATATGTAGCGAGGGCCAGCCGACTAGAGCATACAGGTCGCAGTGGCCATATCAATACAATTGACCTTTTCTTTACACTGTTGTGATGAAAGTACATTTCCATAATATCAGCTATCTATCATAAACGTCGAACAAGGATTGAACCCATGTGCTTCAGTTAACAAAAACAGATGACTTTGCACATCTATTTCATTCTTAGAATGTCAACATTGTGTAAAGGGGAGTTGTACAAAACCAAATATAACAAGTGAATAATCTCAAAAGAGAAGTTGGGGAATACTGTAGGACCGCATACATGTAAAGTGGCTCTATCGTAGAGATACTTCCACTTGAGTTCAAATACTGATACAACATTATTTTTCTACAAAGTCCTCCAATGAAGGTAAATTTCCATGGAATCAAAAGTCTTTTCTATAAAGGCACGGATGGGAATTGAACCCATGACATTCTTGATGATCCTAATGGATTTCTAGTCCATCGCCTTAACCACTGGACACGACAACAGGCTTGCTAGTAGTGAAAGGGCCA